>NC_134831.1:186932340-186991220 GCF_004210375.1 Tachypleus tridentatus
CTCCTTCTTAACATTAAAAGAAATTCTCACCATGTCTTCCAATACAGCCAGAAAATTGTAACAAGAAAAGGAACTAAACTTTTAAACAATCACTTACAACATGGGCTCCACCCCCAGTGCTACTGGAGATGTAGGCTTCTCCTTTGTCCCATCCACCACTCCACTCCATGCAACCCTACTAGTGTAAGAAGTAATGCAGCAAGAACAAAGATAAGGGGCAATTCCCTTAATACATAGCGGTACAGTCATCGCCTGTATAGACAAAGGTTAAACATTTTCGTACAGTACGGTGTATCACACCGGTTTCACATGTAACCTTCAAGACCAAAATGGTGGAACAAATGGCACATGACCCGATAGTTAATCATGATGTTAAATTCCTTCATTTTAACAAAATTAAGAACCTTTCGCATCATGTTCATGCATACGAGACGATGCCTGGTACCAACACCAAACCTTGTTTGATAACATTCGTGTTTAACTTTGAGGACGCACCCAAATTTCTGAAGCTCCGCTGCTATCATGTCGTGAAACCAATCATATGGTGCAGAATTAAGTGCTGTCCAATTCATATTCTGTTCAGCTGATTCTACAATGACTGAAACACCATTAAACAAAATAAATACTACCCTACAAATGTTGAGCAGTGCCTGATTTATGACAAGGTTGCCACATACACTGCTGGCCAAAATCTTAAGGCCAATGAACATAAAGAAAAATGCATTTTGCATTGTTAGACTCAACCACTTATTTGAATAGAGCTTCGAAAAATGAAAATAAGAAAAGAGAAAATTAAAAAAAAACTTTTAGCATTTAAGTGGAAAATGTGAATATTATGAAATTAGCCTAAATACTAGCTGGTCAAAAGTTTAAGACCATACCAAAAAGAAGTCCTAAACAGGGTAAGAAATGCCCAACGAGAGGTCTCAGAAGTGATTTATATGGCCGTCATTCTGAATAACTTCAAACATTCGCTTTGGCATGGTCGATATAAGCGTTTGCAGAAGGCTGGCTGGAATGTTATTCCAAGTGGTGAAGATAGCTTCACGAAGATCATGCACTGTTTGGAATTGACGTCCATTTCTAAAGACTTCCCTTGTCATCCACCCCCAAACATTTTCAATGGGGTTCAGTTTGAGTTTCAGTTATTCGCCATGAAAAAGTCTTTTGTCCTGTGGGCATTGTGGATTGCAGCATTGTCCTGCTGAAAGATCCAGTCACTTCCACACAAGGGCCTTCAATCAATAAGGATGCTCTCTCCAACATGCTGATGTAGCCAGCTGCTGTTTGATGCCCCTGTATAACCTGAAGCTCCATTGTTCCATGGAAGGAGAAAGCACCCCCACATCATTATGGACTAACTCTACTGTGTCGTGTAGAAAATGCCTCTGGTGGGATATCCTTATCGTGTCAGTAATGTCGAAAGTCATCTGGACCATCCAGGTTCAATTTTTTTCTCATCAGAGAACAAAACCTTCTTCCACTTTTCTACATCCCGTGTTTTGGTGCTTCTCAGCAAAGTTTAACTGAGCTGTTTCGGTGGAAGGAGGCGTGGCCTTTGAAGACGTTTACGGTCTTTAAAGACTTTCTTTCGTAGATGCCGTCTTATTGTTCTTGAGCTGCATTATGCGTCCATAAGGGACTTAATATGGTACGACGATCAGCTTGTGTCTTGCCAGACAGCCTGTCGAATCCTTCTGCTCAACACTGGTGAAATTGTATTGGGCCGACCACTTGAAATTCTTGTTCTGTATCCCTCAGGGTCTTTTAAAAATTTTCAACAGCAGTTTTACTATGCCCAATCTCGCCAGCAATGGCATGTTGAGAGAGACCTTGCTTTTGCAGCTCAACAATTTTGCCACGTTCAAACTTTCTCAACGTTTTAGCCTTTGCCAAATAGTTACAATTTACGAAATATTAGTTTAGCAGCCAGTATGTGTCACGACACAAGTCTTTCTTCTTTACAAAAATGGTAATTTTATAAAACTCAATCTTTCTTCAAAACAGAGAAAGCAGATAAGAAAAACTTCAAGGAATCTCAAACTTTTTCATACGACCTTTCTGTACCTAGAAGGCCTGACACCAAGCAGTCCTGAAACATAAGAAGAATGGAATAATTTACAAATCTACTTGACATTTTAGATGCCCATTTTGAGTTTATCAAATCTGGATGTATTTTTAGTATGTAACAATAAGGAGAGCACACATTAACAAATCAGAACATCTTGTCTTTGAGTGACTGAACTGCTGACTTTGGAAACATCTGAGAGGGTTTGGAATATGTGGCCATAGCTTGGAATAAAGATAACCTGTCTCAATAGTGGCAGGTGGATGTGGTGATGCAAATTTCAAAATTAGGACATTGGTAAACATCATAATTCCATCTTTGTAAGTGGATATACACCTCACTGCAGCGACCCCTTTGGTGGAGAAACCAGCGAGGATCTCTGAATCGTGAATGTTCTTCAAATCCTTTTGTACAATAATTACTCATGACGAATTCAAAATAGTGAGGGGGAGTAACCTGAATGAATATATCCCCAGTGGCCTTTGAATGCAAGAGGAGTTCGCTGTGTTTAGGAGTGTGTTTCAACCAATGTCACCAGAACAAAGCTTTTTGACTAACTCAGGAGAGGCAGAAAGTCTCTCTAGTCCGTTCTAAATTTTTTTAAAAATCGTTTCCTCCTAAAGATTTGTGTGCTTAAAGAATGTAATACAAGAAAATGATGTGCAAGTGTTGAAGTTGATTGCTGTTCAGAATCTTCAAGATGTTGTCGTTTATCAATGGTCTGTTTTTCACTATTTTATATAGATTTTTATTAAGGAGATCCATAATGAACAAAATGTTTTGGTGTACTCTGACTCCACCTACAAAGAAACCCTACGAGTGGATGCACTACAGTGCCAAACAAGGACACTTAGCAACACCAGCATTTTGTGACCACTATATCTGAACATAAGCCTCAGACACAATGCCCACAACTCTCGTTGAGAACATCCGACACTCCTACTGGTTGACCCTAGCCAAAGTGGATCAGCCAATTGATCCAACAGGGGCCACTCTAAGGCTGTTCATCTTTAAGAATTCAAGACCAAAGTGGTGTGTTAGGGTTGTACTTCTCAACTACCACGATCGTCTCCTATTCTTCACGGGTCAAGACGCATGGCAAACACGTGAGTATCATCCGATTAAATCCCAAAGGAGGTAAACTGAAAGAACAGAATTTTCTATGTCAGATCCCTTTGCCAAGTACAAGAATTCTCACTGAATATCCATATGATTGGGGAGTGAAAATATTGCATCACCATACCACAACATAGGAGAAATAACTGCTTTAACAATTGTTGCACAAAAATAAATGTTTGTAATGGAAGAGTCATATTCATGAACAATATTACTCACTTGAAGGGAAAAAGATTATTCCCAATTCTCTTCCTTGAAACAAATAAACCAAATTGCAAAATAGCTAATTGGTTCTCTCGTCCAATACGACCCAACAGGCATATTTGTAGAATGTCGCCGTTTTCCCAAACAAGTTACCTTTATTTTACAAAGTCTGCCAAAGGACCAATAAGCTGATATATAACGTAAATGGTCACTGGTACTGTAAAAAAAATTAGTTTCCTCTACAAAAATAACATCAACAATAAAGAGTGTAAAAAGTAAAATGACAATGTTCCACAATTCAAGTATATTTAGAGACGCATCTAAGTCCCATTATGTTGAATAGGAAAAAATATATTAGAATGTATTGACATTAGTTTTGTGGACTTTGTTACTCTCTTGAAGTGGAGATGGATTTTCCATTTTTTACATCTATATCTGCACTGGATGTTGATCTTGGTTGCTGGGGTATCAGAAAATGAGGTGTGAGTATTCTGCAAATCATTTGTGATACAATCATCAATGTGACTGTAATGTTCTTCCTCGCATACTTGTACCTCCCATGGGGTGGAGGAATCGGTTGCAGTTGGTGGGTTGATTGTATCTCGACCATTAATTTTAATTTTGATGTTCAACCTTCATTCTGATAGTCAAGAAAGAAATTGTAGTATAAAGTTCTTCAGTTTGGGAAGCAACTTGTTCCGACGAATTTTCGACATTACTGGTTGAGATTTCTGGGTGTACAACCTTGGTTTGCCAGTGTACATGGACTGGCATTGAGGATAATTATTCACACTGTGGTTTTCACTAGAAATAAAATAATTTACTTAACAATCATTGGAGTCATGACTGAATGTAGAACACTGTGTACGTTAAGGCGTAACACAGATCATGGATAGATGTCCAGCCTGACTGCAACACTTATATAAATGAATTATACTGCTGCAATTAGTCATTAAATTGTAATGATTTACATGTAGGAAATATGGAATTGGTGATGACGTGTCTGTAATACACGTCGAGAACCTGTTAGGATATCTGGATGGCCACATTAATGTTCATGTTCAATATGTAGTACTTGGACATATGAGGGTAGACACTATGATGTCGTTACATAGTTCACATGGTGTGTAATAGATTGTCATCCAGTTCAGGTTCGATCCTGCAGGATAAACACCAATAATTTAATTTTGATGAGGAAAATTATCTTTTTACAGGAGTTTCTGCATAATATAAACTTTAGAAAAGTAGCAACATATCTTGCACTACGTAGATGTTGAAAACACACCAACGATCCATCTCCAAGCACTTCATGAAGTGAGTTGGTAATGTCAGTTGATAAGGAAGATTGTGTCACTTGAAACTGCACTGATTGTGGTCGAGCACAAGGTCTGTTGTGTGATGACATTTCTATCCCCTCTATAAAAAAAAATTCTAAGAAAGAAATAAGGTAAGGGTCCTAATGGACTATTAAACACAAGAACTCGCTAACAAAAGAAAGTAATTACTAACTGTAACAAATCAACAGTTGGTATATATATATATATATATATATATATATCACTGAAGATTATACTCAGTATTGATAAGATGATAGTTGAAGACGTATGGCTTCACATCTGCCAGCTAATTTTGAATTTATTAACAATAAAAAAAAAGACCATACAAATTTGTCACAGCTGTTCCCACTACTAAGGTGCATGAGGCATTCAGTAGATATTCTCCAAAAAACAGAGTTGTAGTACCTATTTATGATGAGAACATAGGCCTTATGCTCAAGGTGACATGATGTCAAAAGTCAAACAACAGTATTTCCAACTGCATCTAATTTTGCCTCAGCCATTTCTGCTCTGCCAATATATATTTCAGCATTGAGAATATATCCTGTATCCCACTCGCATAGCATGCATGATATCATTCCCCATTTAGTGGGTTTGTCTTTTATCTATTGCTTGATTGCTAGCCGATTTTTGGTGGGAATCATTCTCTTGTCAAGAATTAGATGCTTGTTTGGTTTGTAATACAATCTACATTTACGAAGCAAGTCATTCAGCATTGGACGTACTTTGTATAGCTTGTCCGTTTTATCAATGCTTTCATTTTCTTCATAAAGAACATGTAGGAATATCCAGATTGCAAGAAAACGATCACGAGTGATAACCTGATGGAAGCCAGGTGTGAATGTTACATAATCCTTTCTTTCACTCGTCCACTAGTCTTTATAGTTTGGTTTGATAACTTAAATATTCCATGTACAGTGTTTGTCAAGAGGAAATGAAAGCATTCATTGGACTCTGGTGTAAAGTTTTGGCATAATAATAATTTGGCTTGTGTTCACGAACTTGAGAGGCACTTAAATTTGTCACGTTCCATAAATTCACCCAAAATGCATCATCAAAGAAAAGGCTCGAAAAATCCAATAAGTGTTCTTTCTGTTGTTACGAAATTGGGAATATTTTGTGGGCCGGCATTGTTACCATGAAACTGCAAATCAATCTGTGGTGCAGAAAATAAAATATTACTACAACCTGTATCTAGAACATCTGTATCACCACCACCATCAGCTGATCGAGGACCACGCTCCCTGGCTTGAAGGCATCATATCAGTTTCAGATTCTTCTTGTAAACTTTCTTCAACTAATTCCAAGTCATTTTCAGCATACGTTTGATCGAATTCCTGTTCATCTTCATCTGATTCATCTTAATTTTTCCGATACCTCAGCAGTTATAAACATCCTAGGCCTTTGTCTTTTTTCACTCAAAGTGCTTGGTTAGAGAGAGCTATGCTTAATGGTAAAAAATAGCAAATATCTTTACAAAAAACAACAAAATTGGCACTAACATGAGGCTGTTATTCACAAAATAAATAATAATGCCACACTAACATACCTTTATTCCCATTGGCTAATTTATTTTTAGTTTGATTTTGTTTAAATGTGGGCGTTTCCCATTGTTGCTATAAGGTTGCGAGAAATACAAAAAAATAAAAATAAAACAACGCATTTATGAAATACAAACATCAAAGCCGACTAAAAACGAATCAAGAAATACAGATATGCAACAAACAAGCACAGCTACTACACCAGGTAGCAGCAACTTATGCACAAAGCTGAAGGAAAACAACACACAACAAATATCACAAATAAAACCAACCGATACAGTAAACAGCAATACACAGGAACCGAACAAAAAAAAAAACACGCACACACAAACCCTCAAGAAAACAACACTCGTACAATATTAGCACAAACGACGAAACAAGTTTAGTGGTAAATATAATCAAAAACATCTTTACAGATTTCATTGCAGAATATTTAAAATCAACCCACACCAAAAATTGCATTGATCTTATTAAAAGTATTGAAAAAAAAACACATAATACCATACATAATGCAATTAATAACAATCACTGGATACCTACTAAAAACAAATTCACAGTTGTAAGTATCAACACCCAAGGTGCACTCGCTTCCAAGAAACACGAGATTGATAATATAATACAAAATACTATATATGCAAAAACGGCTCGTTACAAATCGTTACAACAAATGTTGGTACCTCCTGAGAAAGCTTTTCTATACACTATAAACCATGGAAGTAATGAAGAAGTGTCGTACTATAACAATGTGTTTTGACAAAAAGGAACATTTTTAAATTTTAAAGAAACAATAAAAGAAAACCGTAAACCGTTTTACTCCATTACTTCTTCAAAGATCTTTAGTATCAGTTTCTTCTTCATCAGTAATTTCATCTCCAGGACAAGGTATACAGGCGTCAGAAGCAAAATGTGCCATATAAGTTCCTCCTGGGCACGGGAGGCATTTAGTTTGAAATCCATTGTCAAAGTGACCAGGAGGACATGGACCTAAAACCGATAAAAGTACACAGCTTTGCATTTATTTACTCAGTGTTAATTTTTATAGTCCTATCAACGAGTTTATTATCAAAACAAATTTATAGTGTCAAAACTATATGATATTAAAAGTGTTATATCTTTTTGTGTTTAATGGAAAGTATTAATGTTATTGTGTGTAATATATACTTACAACACCTGTCAGCATCTCTTCGGTATCCTCGAGTGCAAGTAAGGTTTTCTACTGAAACATACACTGGAGAAAATAACAGATAGTTAAATCTTTTTTTAGCTCATTTACTGTCACTGATAGGAATAGAAAGTTTTACATAGTGCGAGATTCATGAGAAAAATAAAACGCGTTTTTCAAAACGGTTTCCTAACAGCAGACTTTTATTTCTTTATATATTTAGTAACTGAGTCAACTCATTAAACTAATCACAGAAACTTGGAATTTTATGAAAGCACACACAGTTTTTCTCTTTATCAATAATGTTATACCTTGAGGTACGCTTCATTCACTTTGATATTTCACTTGCAAAATTTGTATTTGGCAAAGTGTGATGTAAAGCTGGTGTCACTATTTGTATTAATGTCAGTTATGAAAGCTCAGGTTCCTTTGGGAATACTACGCTAGTAAAATGTGTCAGTATGTGATTTTGAGGTGTCTAACAAACAAGAAAAATTACATCAGGATATCTACGAAATGCTAAACTATGTCATACAGAAGTTCTGATAAATTCTGTTGTACTGCGACTTCATATCGCATTGATTGTCACATTAGTTACCATATTCAAAACTGTTTTGGTTTATTCATCCGTATAAACTGAAGAGTATGATTACTATGAATTTCAAGAACAGCCTGGCATTGATACAATACCGATTACATCACGAGTTCTTCATCATCACTTCCCTGAAATATCCCTTGCAGGTCATCTTTAGCATCAGTTCATGGAATAAAATGAATATTCCAAGAGTATCCTATCGGTGTCAATATAAACATATTTAAAGATTGTATCGACCCACTTAGCATGTTGGATTTGGTGATATCACTCATGAGACTGGAGTCGTGATTAATTAGAACAAATGTTCCTATGGTTTGTTTTTAGAATGTGTAACATTTATGGTAATATTTATATGAATTAGGGGTAGATATGTTTACTAATGCTCATACCACATTTCCGCATGGACAAGTCCTCTCGTGAAAATTGAGATAATCTGTTTTTATGTTCTTTTGAAAGTAATAAATCGTTCATTTTAGATTAATTGGAAGTGAAGCCTCACTTTTATATAAAAATGACACTTCTCACATGGATTTATATTGTAAGTATTTTTAACACTATTGCAAGCAGTCTATTTCGTGCATTTATGTTGTTGAGGAACGCACTTGAAGCTAATAAATTTAGGAGACATTCTGAAATGGGTAATTTAAAACTTTTTATTACGAAATTCATATACAATTCAACATTTTTAGATTATAGAGTGACTAGAAAGGAGATTTGAGGTGACGATTAAATAGAGAACCTCAGTCACCTGTGAATAACCCTAGAAAAAATCAACAACAAAATACCATAAAATCCAACATCATTAGACAATAAACTTAATAATTCCTTCTGATACATGAGTCAAACCACTTTTAACCGATACAAAGTAAAATACTTTTATACCTAAGCTTGTAACTTTTATTAAATATTGTTGTGTGTATTATAATTTGAAGATGACACTTCTAAATTGTAACATGTAAATGATTAACCGTGTTTCAATAGTCTGGGTGGGGATAACCCAGATATCCTATTCTGTGGCTTTCTGCTTAATTCTAAACAAATAAACTTATCACTTCTACACAATACTGTATGCGTGTGTGTTTTTTTTCTTATAGGAAAGTCGCTTCGGGTTATATGCTGATTACACCGAGGGGAATGGAGCCTCTGATTTTAGATTTGTAAATCCATAGACTTACCACTGTATTCATGGAGAGAATGCATTACTCTATGTGATATATATCACAAAACATGAACATTAGAAGCTAGTAGGCCCGGCATGGTTAGGTGGGTCAAGGCGCTCGACTCGTAATTCGCGAGTTCGAATCCCCGTCGCACAAAACATGTTCGCCCTTTCAGTCGTGGGGCGTTATAATGTTACAGTCAATCCCAGTAATCCAAGAGTTGGCTGTGAATGGTGATGACTAGCTGCCTTCCCTCTATTCTTACACTGCTAAATTAGGGACGGATAGCGGAGATAGCCCTCGTGTAGCTTTGCACGAAATTTTAAAACAAAGAGAAGCTAGTACCAAACATATTCTAAGGTGTGCCAGAATCCTTTAAAACTGATGATAATAGTTTTGGTTGGACATGAAGACAATAAGGTGGATCTGGTATTTATTAAAGACGGAAATTTCTTTTATCATGTGATAAATACAATTGGCGAGGATATTCCGTTTCTTGAATATTTCATATTGTAAATTCATAAAAAATTATCTTGTTTCTGTCAAGTCCAACTGATGGATTCTGGGATTAAATAATATGTTAGATCTAAAATACGATTTTCACATATCACTAATTTAAAATCCGTAATTAGCAAATTAAGAAAAAATTGGGTTAAATATCTGCAAACAAATCTGATTTTAAGGTTAAATATTTAACTTCATTAACCTCTGACTCTCCATCAATTCTTTATAGCATTAAAAATCACCGTTTATAGAAAAACTCTAAGTTTGAAATGAAAATATCTAATTTTTATACGTAAATATAAATATAGAGCTAAACAAACAAGAGTCGTACGGCAATTGTATTAACAATCTGGAACCACATTATATAAGCTAAAGACAGATCGAACGTGGTCTGTATAAGTGAGATACCTTACATTTTTAGGTTTAGTAAATTTTAAAGAAAACATTGTATTCGTGAGGTTGATTTGACGTAGAGCATCATCTTTACTTTTAACATTGTTAACTGTCAAAACAGAAGAATCACATTTTACAATAACTCTAACCAACACATTCAAATGAGGTTAAACAAAAATATCGCAAACATATGGTTAGATTAATAATCGATACTGCCAGTTAAACTATATTTCAGATGCTTTCCGAACTGTTTTGTGTATGAACATCCGGCTTGGTTGTTTACAAAAATAAATATAAAATTTTAAAAGTGATTCTATTGTTATCATATTCATCATCTTACGTATACATAGGCAAAATAAATTATTTTTTAATCAATACACATAGTGGGTAAAATATCAAAGGTTACGGCTGAAGTTCATTTAAAAGCGAGATGGGTGATTTCGATTTAAGTGTTATTGCTATTAAATTAATAACGTTTAATAAGCGTAAGTAGACCTAAAACCAAAACTTTTAATTTACCTATGACATTATGCTTGTAATCACCTTCACCATTTCCACATTCCCACGTCTTCGAATTGCACGTCAGTCAACACTAATTCACCGCCATCTTTCCTTCGTATTCTCTCCGTACCAGTCATTACTTCATTAAGAGGTGTGTACCAATTTATTAGTTGTCCTTCTTCTTTATTATGGACATCTTTTGAACAGACTAGTGTTATAGTAGAATCATGTATAATTTCGTGGTCTACTGTAGAACATGAAGCAAGCAGTAAAGTAACGTAAATGTGCATTAATTCACATAAAATAGCTATAGATAATTATTATTGTTTTCACTGTACGCCTTATATTTAACTTTCGTTTCTGTTTCTAAGTACAATATTGCCGTTACTATGAGCATAAAATATTCTTGTTTGAGTGACTTAATGAACTGATGCAACATTGTTAAGTGAAAAGCTTGATTAACATACAAAGGTATTGTTTGTTGATTTTATTAATTTTAAGGCAAAGCAACATGAGAGGTATCTGCGCTAGCCGACCCTAATTTAGCTGTGTAAGAGTAGAGGGAAGGCAGCTAGTCATCACCACCCACCGCCAACTCTTGGGCTATACTTTTACTAAAGAATAGTGGGATTGACCGTCACATTATAACGCTCCCACGGGTGAAAAGGTGAGCATGTTGGGAAGGACGAGGATTCGAACCCGCGACTCTCAGATTACCAGTCGAACGTCTTAACAATCACGCCACGCCAGGCCTGATAAAAGTATTGTTGCCTCAATCACACTGAAGCAGCTTACTTTGTTGTTTTGATAAAAATCACATAAACTACATACAGTATCAGGCTGGAAATACAAATGACGTTTTGAGAAATATTTGACCTCTCATTATTTTTGGTATATAGCAGTTGTTGAGCTTCGTTAAAAAAAGTTCTTATTCTGTTAATCACACAAGTGTTTCAATTTTACTGATACTGTTTAGTGTTAATACGTTTTATGCGTACTCTTTAAAGTATGTAATGATAGCTGGATTTCATTACAAAAGGAGCGATTCTGAACTGTATTCCCGCCGTGGGCAAAACGCAGACAGCCCACTGTATAGGATTGTACTTACACCCGTGTGCAAATTAATTGAAACAAATGGTCATTTTACAATATTTTCAGCATGGCAGCCGGTGTAGGTTCGCTGGACCCGCTGATTTCTTTTAATGGTCATTTTTAATGGTCCCTCGAAGGGTCAAGTTAATTTACAAAATTGAAACGCTGAAATCCGGGGTTACATTCCAGTAGCAGTGGACAAAGTATAGATTGCCTGTTGTGTAGCTTTGCGTTAAAAAAAAAAAACATTTAAGAAAAGCGACATCTGGTAAAATAATAAAAGTATAATGGAAATTAAAGTATTAATCTATGTACCAATACAAACTCTACATCGACATATATACTATAATCACATCATATCTAGGTATTCCCTAAGGAACACATCTGAAACAAGTACGTTGAGATGCTTGTTTCATATGGAGGATTACTACACAAAAAATATATTATTCCTGGTAGGATTTTTCTTTTCTAATTAAAATACTTTTTATTGGTGTTTTAAATAGAAAGTTCTAACGTTCATGATTTTTGGCTTAAAAAGATTACACGTTTGCCAGTGGCGTAGCTAGGGTGGTCAGGGTGGGCAAGGGTGTACATCTGTCCCCGGGTGCAGCGTCGGGGGTTGGGGGCGCTAAATTGATGTTACATAATTAGGAATGAATTTCAGAATGAAATGTTTTCCCCTCTTAACCAAGTAATGTCCAGTGTCCCATATATGGGAGTTGCAACGTCATGTGTTGCCACAATTTGGTTGTGATTTGGTCACGTTATACCATAACGCTGTTATGAAATCGTCAAAATGCAGTCACTTCATAGCGAATAATCAACGTTGTTATGTAACATTGTGTAAACGTTGTGAAATGTAACATTATATGCTGTAAATCAGTAATCAGAACGCACATTACACGAATACTTCACCGAACAAAGTCGGTAAATTGTCTATTACTTGATCCAGTTTTCGCAATGCTACCATGGCCTCAGCGCCTTGTCCTTCGGGAGTAAACGAACTATAACTGATAATTGACTCCCACAAGTCTGATAAAGCTGGAAACGAAGCCGAGGAAATCTGACTGAAGTATCTAAGCGAAGCCAAGAAAATCTAACACTGGACTAGATTGCGAATAGCAGATACAAGTCCGGACGTTTCGCGCCTTTTCGGCATTGATCCTAAAATTGAAACGGGTGAGCGCGCAACCGAACCAACGGCTGATTTGGAATCTGACTTATCAAGAGACCAGGTCGCGTCCGAGGTGGTGGATGAGTGGCGCTCGTTTGGAATAATTTTTTATCAGAAATTCGTGGATAGGTGCATCTCAGGTGCGTAGCTACTTTTGTGACAAGAATGATTTAGATGAGAGCAAAATTGCTGAAGTAAGGCCTTTTTTATATTTTATGATAAGATTTTTGGATGCACCGTTATGTGCTCAAGGTGAAAACTATTGCTATTAAATCTATAACACACAGTGATATTGTGTGCAATTGATGCATGGTTCATTTTGTGCACAAATAAATATCTACTTATGTTTTGAATTTGAAAAAATCATATTTTATTTTTCCAATTACAATTCAGAGAATGCAAGTACGAAACTTCCGGGGTTCAGTACCTCCAACAAGGTTAAGAACCACTGCGCTAGACTATGTAAGGAAGTATCTCAAGGGCGAACAGGAGAAGAGATTTTTGAACCGACACTTCACGTCGGGAAAAACGGTCGTGAGAATGTTTGTGTAAATTTCTTTAAATACTGGATATGAGAGTCACACCGACAGACTGTTGCTGGTCCAGTTAAGGGACAGGTCTACTTGTGGGTGCTCATGCAAACTATTTGAGAAGTCGCAATGACACCAAAGAGAATTAGTATAAGAACCCCTGTTTTTTCGCCAGAAAACGAGCTCCGTGACAGAAGCCTAAGACTTGGTATTCTGCTACAACGTCTGCTACTCTTTTACCAACGAACAGTGGGATTGACCGTCACATTATAACGCCCTCATGACTGAAACAGCGAGCATGTTTCGTTCGACGGGGATACGAACCTGCGACCCTCAGATTATGAGTCGCACGCATTAACTCACCTGGCCATGCTTGGCCCTTAGATATGCTCAAATATACTTGATTTTACTTGGTTAACCATTGCCTTAACCTTTAAACTTTAAAACAGCAAAGTTCAACATGCTCAAATTTGAGATCCATACATCGTTCACACACTGTTTTATTTTATATCGAACATAAGGAACTAAATTTAAAGAAAGTATTCAGATTCTTTTATATTATTATAGAAAAACTTTATGTATACTACAAAATTTACATGGTGAAAGCTGAAAGAATATTGTTCCATCTCTGAAAAGTATTCATGAAAAAATTATTTTTAATAAATAAAAATATACACGTGTAAAGTAAGTATTAAGAGCCCCTTTTAGTTTTGTGAAGTGACATCCCAAATGTATGTCCATGGAAACTGAAAAAAGCATAAAGAAAAACTCTTCCATGGAGAAAATTTGCGGCAGTGCCCGAGAGAAAGTCGATCACAAGAAAAAGGGGAAGAGACCTAAATAACTGAGGACTGGAAGGTACTGTATTGGACCTACAAAACAGTTCTACTGTGAAAGCTAAACACATCGAAGATAGTCAAAAGCTCTTGTGTGACAAGAAGTCCAAGGATCAATGTTTCAAGATCAGACAGAATATCTTAGTTCTGTTACTCATTGACAACAACAAAGTCACATTGCATTGGAAAAGACCATTTGAAGTGCAGAAACTTGTAAATATAGTGTACTATAAAGAAAATGTAGATGGGAAGACCAAGATCTGTGGTATCAATCTGTTGTAGAGATACTCTGAAAGAGAAAACCTAATTGATGCAGCTACTGAAGCATAGATGGGCATGGAAAGTGTGGCTGTCATAGATTCAGAGCCAGGAGACAGTGACTTCAATTTAGAATATAAAAATCTACTAGCCCTAAGATCATATCAGAAAACGTTTAGTATGAACTGAAAGCAATCTTTGTGTATAATAAAAATATATTATAAATACTTTTCTTGGATACACAAGACTGTGTAGCCTCAAAGTTATTATTTAGTTCATTTAATTATTATTTAGTTTTATAACAAGTGTTAAAAGTTATTTTAAAAGCGATAAATATGACAAGTTTAGCTATCTATTTTTATGTACAATTAATTTGTTGTGTATGTAGTTTAATTGTTGTAGAATGCTTTTGTAATACAGTTAATGTAATCTTACTCTTATAGGCGAGCGCCTTGTAATCTGAGGGTCGCGTGTTCGCATCCCGTCGCGCCAAACATGCTCGCCCTTTTAGCCGTGGGGGGCGTTATAATGTTACGTTCAATCCTACTATTTGTTGGTAAAAGAGTAGCCTAAGAGTTGGGTGTGGGTGGTGATGACTAGCTGCCTTCCCTCTAGTCTTACACAACTAAATTAGGGACGGCTAGCACAGATAGCCCTCTAGTAGCTTTGTGCGAAATTCAAAAACAAAACTCTTCTAGGCTTTTCTCGTTATGCGTATTGTTGTCACTAGAGGACTAGCATTTTTGTTGCATGTTGTAAAAACATGCAGGTAGAGAAAGTAAGTACATGAAAGTTATGAAAAAAAAGAGAGATAGAAATAGACTGGGTAATAATGACTTTAGCCATAAAGAGTGTATAGGAGTTACCCTTAAAAGTGTAATAACTGCAGACTGTATCGTAATAAAAATCTGGAGAATAATAATTCAACTCGTCAGTTAGGTTGTAAAGTAATTGACCAAAAATGTGTGAACTTTCGATTTACGAGTGAATTATATAAAGCTTTAGATACAACTGTGATAACCCATAGGGTAACATATTCAATTTATCACTGATTTTATTATGATAACAGAATGGGGAAGAATAATTTGTCTTGCTTCTCCCCACATCTCAGGGAAATTGTCTACACTACTGATGTCCACTTAATTTAGTTACCCAGTTCATAACAAGAAATTCTTCTATCATCTACTTCAATTTTGACAAACATTTTGACAAATATACAGACAACACCAGCTGTCAATTGTCTGCAATAGTGATTCAATTAATCTTCTGTGGCTGGGAAGGTTTTAATTAAATAGTTCAGTTTTATTCAAGGAATAATAATTCAGAAACACTCAATGCCACTTCATCTAAACCGATACAATTAGTGATACAGTTCATACAGAAAATTGAATTTTGTTTTATTAGTTTTGTGGCTAGAAACCTAATTTGTTCGTGATGACAGACAGATCTGAACCAAGAGCATTATACGTCAAACAACTCTTTTAAAACTAGGGTGAAAAACTAGAAAGCAGTCAAAGGATGTTTAGAAGTGTTTGTAATCATAAGAATAGCTATGCTTGTAAATTAGCCATGGAAAAACGTATTGACTATACGATGTAATGGAAACAGAACTTGCAGTTTGAGCTGGCAGCGAGACTAGACCAAAGTTGTTTCGGTTGTCATCATCCTGACCTAGTGATGTAAAATAAACACGACGTTTCTTTTAAAAAGTAAGATTATATTAATTATACAGTCTACTGTGCCGATTCTAACTGCAATGGTCTGTGTGTTATGTAGTTGAAGTGAGTGATATTAGTGTTACCAGAAAAGCAGTTTTTAAAGTTAAATAACAATTTTAAATGACACATGACAATTATGCATACGGTGTATAAAGAGTTGTATGTGATGTTCTTTTATGACAGAATCTGATGAGAGCAAACGCCAACAATAAGAAATCTGGCTTTAGAAAATTCAAAACGTCATCAAAACAAAGGCCATCTATCAAGTATCACTATCTACATATAATTACAGAGGCGTAGCTAGGGTTTTCAGCGCCTGAGGACAAAGTCAGTTTTCGCGCCCCCTCGTGACAAAACGTAAGCCATAAGGGGGTCCGTCATGCTTTCCCGGAAATTTATGAGTTTTAGAACATGAAAACCTGAATTTCGTGGCGTATTTTTAGGGTATAAAGGAGATGAAAAAAGTGAAATAATTGAGTCAACAATGGTATTTTGAAGATATAATTGAATAACAGAGAGGGACAGAATCAGAAACAAGAATGCGTATAAAAAATTAATGCAGAATTATTTTATACTAAAATAATAGTCAAATATAACATTGCGAAAACTTAAAACATTACCTTGGTTATAGTAACCTTAAAAAGTTAGCATAAGGTAAAAGAAATAGTTTGATATAATGCTTTGGATGTTATTATGTAACTTCAAAGAGAAATTCTTCTTGCCTTTGCTGCTGCAAATTTATCGATTAGTTCCTCAAAATTTATGCAGTCGGTAATCTCTCACTTCACACTCAACAAAGCCAAGACTGAAAATCTTTTCTGTTCCATAGATGATCTCAGGTAAAACAGGATAAGTTTTAACTTAGTAAAAAACCTTTCACAACTGGCAATAAATGTTGCAACAGTCAGTAAGATCTGCAGACCAACTCTCAGATTTGGAAATACATCATCCCCATACTGCACAATGAAGCAAAGCAGGTCCTCTTGTGTCGAAAGCTTAACATCAGCCCTTGTCTTGAATAACATTCGGCAGTCCATTATTTCACTGAACATCGCCAAGCCATCCAAGTCTGTATCATAAGAGCTTCCCATAAAAATGCATATCTGTTTCAAGCTATTCTCATTAGTTGAGGACATCAGTTCCTTCATGCCTAAAAGAAAGCCAAAACCAGAGTCCAGTTTCTTCAAGCTGATGAATCTGTTTCCCATTTCTGTGTGCATTTTGTCAATCATACCTTTCATCAGTCGTAGCATTTCATTTTCTGCTGTGAGTCCTACACCCTCTGTTGTTTCTCCGGGCATTTTTTTCTTCTTCCTTTGCCGTCTCTTAATTTGGACATCACAAGAACTACACAGTTCCTTGGCTTTTTTAAAAGAATTCTTGCATATGGCATCACTGTTTTTTAGGAAATACCCTTGTAAAGCCTAAATATCTTGAGCAGAATTATGGAAATTCATGGTGTAGTCCTGAAGCCTTTCATGAACCCGCTGAATTTTGGCAAATACAGTATTCCAGAACCGAAAAAGAACCAAAAACTCAAATGTTAGAATCCGATGTAACAACTGAACTACATCACTTCTTTATCTGAATTTTCCTCCTGATCATCCGCAACATTTTCCAGTAGTTCTACCAATTGTTCTAGTTGATCATGTATCGGTTTAACAGCTTCTACTCTGGCACTCCAACGAGTTTCTGACTCTGACTTCACTGACACACCAAGAGCAGTTTTCAGTCTCTCTCATCGAAGAGTTGACCGTGAAAAATAAACGTAGATAGCTTGCACAGTGCTGAAAAATGTCAAGCCTGCTACCTCATGACTCATAGCATGAACCCCAACTAAATTAAGTGTGTGGTTATCACAATTAACAAATGTAGCCTTTGAGTTGAGTGCAGCAAGTCTTTATTGCATTCCTGATTTGTGTCCAGACATAACAGATGCATTGTCGTAACACTGTGATCGACTGTCTTCGAAAGGTAATTTATCCTTCTCCAGTTGTTGCAATATTATGTGTGCAATACTTGCTGCATCTTTTTTTATGGGCTTGAATGAATCCTAAGAAAGACTCCTTCACTGGTACAGTTTTTTTCCTCGAAGTTTATATCTACATGCCTAATTTTATGAAAGCCGAGTAATTACTTACTTTAATGTTATGTGATCTAGAAGCCTGAACCGTTTGGTTTTTCGGATATTCTTTACCGTTGTTGTACGAATAAAATCCTGGGAAGCTTTTTTGAGAACTGCAATTATAGTATTTTATATCTCATTGTTAAAATTAGGATTCCGTAATTTCTTGTCTTCTGTATAAGAAATTATAATATTACGTTATAGGAAATCATGTGTTTTGGCACATCACTGTACTGTTACGCATTTCTCTGCCTTTAACCCCCGAGTAATAGAATAGTTATTGACGAAAGGGTTTACGCTTTCACTTTGGTCCGAAGTTGGGTGGGATAAAAGCTAGCTAGGGGTAAAAGCTAGGGCGAACAGCGTGAGATCAGGGTTTTATTCCCATCCGGGCAGATAAGTATACATACGTTTTACTTTTTCTATTAAATATACAATTTTCAATACTTTTTTGTCAATTACAAAATTTGGCTTGCAGATTACAATGTTTTTGAAAAGTAAAAACAACTTTTAAAAGTAAATAAATTTATTTGGTGATGGGCAGCTTTAAAAGTGACTACACGTTTCAGTATCTCTTCGCCACCGCCACAAGAAATGACTCACACTTGGCAAAAGGAGCTTTGTAAGTGAATAATTTAACTCATTATGCGTTTAAGAGGTTTATATCGAAAATTAATATTGCACTCAATAATTGTGCATTATCACCTAGCAACCCGTTGCCTTATTTAATGATAAATTATAGAGTTCATGAAATAAAACTTCATTTTCGTGCTAACTTAATAAATATCCTACACTTTACAACTTAAACGCCAAATACAATCGAAGCATTGGAAAAATTATTGTAAGAAACAAAGTTAAATGCAAATGTTATATCTCACACTATTACTGAAAATCAGAGCCGTATAAAAAATAACATTACAGATCTCTCTTTAGGCTCTTACAAATTATTGCCCAAGAAGCTTTACGTTCAGTGTCAGGATTCATCTGTTAGGTTGGATTTTGAGAAGCATAAATATCCTCTTTTTGCAGTTATCTCACTCCAGTCTTTCAAAATGAATGGCGAACCAGCAGAAAGTTTCCTCCCCTTTTCGGCCAAGAAAAAAGACTTATAATTGATTATTGGTTGATTATTTGGAATTAAGTACACAGCTACACAGTGGGCTATTTGTGCTCTGCCCATCATTGGTATCGAAACCAAGTTTCTAGCGGTGGGAGTCCACAGACATACCATTGTGCCACTGGAGGGGGGGCTTCTTATAGAAGGGAAATTGTGTAACGTGTTAGTTAAGAGATGAACTGCATAAATGGGCAGCAACAGACAGTACATGAGAGAAAATAAAAATGTGTAAAAGAATATCCGTGAAACAACTTAGTAACTTTAAATATACTGCTGAGTCATTATGTTGAATAATTATGTTGAGATAAATTAGTCATTGTTTCGGTACATATTTTGAAGGTTACCACGTGATGAAAGTGGCTACCTCTGAGGACGAGCAAGTCGCCAATAGTTACACACTGAATTTCAAAAATACGAACGAAATAACTTGTATTAAACTGATAAAAGAAGTTTTATGATATGTGGAGAGGTATGATCACACAGTTCAGTAAAGTGCGTGCCAAATCATTATGCAAGGTTTGTTCATACGAATATTTTGAAAAGTATATTTATGATCTAGGTTAAATTTATGTAGATTAACTTCCATATTGTTATACACAAGCTGTGCAATGTCATCGAAATCTACTAACAAACAAGGTTTTCTAAAATGCCATGAGTTATACAGTGGAAAATAATTAAGCAAGTTCCTGGCAAATGACTGACTATACAGCACAAAATAACAGCCATTAGAGGTAATAATAAATAAAACTGATACAATTAATCTATGTTAACCAAAGAAAACCACAAACCGCCTATTACATAAGACTCAGAAGAGGATACCTCATTTATTTGTTGGTATAACAACCATTTTCTGACACGACTTTGATGAACCTAACATCGACAGAGGTGGTCAGTTTTTTAATGTCTTTTACTTCATCATCCCTTGCAGATGTTAGTACAACATTCCAGAGATCATCCTTTGATGTAAACTTTCTTCCACCAGCATAAATCGTAAGTTTCATGATGTGTCACAAGTTCTCTATGGGGTTTTAATCTAGAGAGGAAGCTGGGCATTCAGTAAGTTAGTTAGTTTTCAAGCCTAATTTTGAAAGGTAACTCAATGTACCATGAGCAGCATGAGATGGGGCATTATATCTCATAAAAATGGCTTTTCTTTTGAATCCCATAGACTTGGTCCTATACCAAGGTTTTAAGTTGTCCTTAAAAAATGCAACATAGGCTTCAGAAGTCACTTTTACATCATCAGGTACTCTAAATGGACCCTCAAGCTCAGTACCAATGATACCAGCCCAAAATATCACTCCTCCTTCTCTTCCTTGATGACGTCTCAGCTTTCCCCTGATCCACCCATCTGGTCAATCAAGAGTTGCATGACACTTATCTGTAAAAAAACTTCTTCAAAATTGGTTTTTAGATACTATCAGCTCATACGAGTCGTTGGATTTTGTACACAAATCTTTTTTTGATCACAAGTTTTACCTTTCAGTCAGTTGATGAGCTCTGATGTTGAATGAAAAGAGTAAAAAAAAAATTGGATCTGACTACCATTCTTATAGAGCACTCACGCCACCAAAGTGTTGAGCACCTTACGTGGCAAAGGAACGCAAACCATAAATCCTTGATTCACGTTCTGGGCACGCTAACCATTATGCCACTGTCTCGTTATGAGGTGACATTGTATAAAAAAATGTTAACGTCAAATAATAAAGACTTAAACTATTTTTGTAATGATAAGCATTTTTAATTTAGTGGTATACGATTGTAAAGAAAATGTGAAAAACAAATTCGGGTAGAAAATTAATTTCAATCCATTTTAATAATTCATTATAAATAACTAATTTTGTCTCAATCATATACTGTGGAGACAACTTAATTTAAATAACTGTAAATAAAAATAGAATTAATCACGATTTCTTTAAATACACTCTCAGTGGCTCAACGGTGTGTCTGTGAATTTACAATGCTACAAACCGGTTTTCGATGTCCCTTGTGGACACAGTGCAGAATTTCCCTTGCGTAGGTTTATTGTTAACTACCAACAAACCTTTAAAACAAATTACAACTGCTATAATAATGAATCTAAATTTGGACAACTTTTGTGAAACTGTCTAAAGAGCGAACGATAACTTTGTTTATCTGGGGTGATTTGAGACTATTGTTTTTTATTGAAAATTTCTCTAATAACCGTTTTTGCATACCTACTTAGTGCTTTTTAGTGTATCACTGGTTCCTACATAATGTTTTTGTCAAATAAAGAGAACATTAGTGATTATCTTACCAAAGATTGTTAGTATTGTATTCACGTATTTTTTCTTGTTTTATTATTGAACAAATGAAGGGTTAATCGTTTATTAATAGTGATTCATGTTAATTAGGGTTCTTCTGAATGGGAAAGTAAGTAGACTTTGTCTGTAATAACATTTGAAACAAAAGTTAAGCACGTCTCGAACATCCAAAGTATTTGGAACTGGCTTGTTCTTATGCTTAATATTTGAGTTTCTTTGTTTGTTTGTAGTCAAACACAAAGCTATGCAATAGGTTATCTGTGCTCTGCCCATAAGAGATATCGAAACCATTTTTCTAGCAGTGTAAGTCCGCAGACGTAACGCTGTGCCATTGGGAAGCTAATCTTTGGAAGTAAACATTTTTACAGTACAATGAGTAATTGTATACGGCGGCGTTTAAAACAACAGATTTTACAAGCTCAGGGTAATTAAACAGCATTAAACTAATGATTCAATGGCATCAGTAAAATTTTGTATTGGTTAAGCACGAAGATACCCAATAGGTTCTCTGTGCTGTACACATCATGGGTATCGAAACCCGAATTATAGCGTTGTAAGCCTGCAGATTGCCAATGGATGTTTATTTGTTGGAAAGGGAAGATACTTTTGGGCCACAAAGTAGAAAAACTGTAATAGAATTTTAAAGAATTGCAGGATTATTTGTTTATTTAATTTCACTTTAGAACGAACAAATACATCATCAGATATTTAAGATGTAAACCCTCGAATTTAAATTTAGCAACACTTTGGTTGATATTTTCTTTAGCTTAAGTATTTTATTTTTGCAACGGTTGATAATATTTGCATTCGTAAAAAAAATAAATTGTTTTTTGTTTCTGTACGTTTAGGGCGATTTTATTTTTTTCTTCCAAGTTAGTTTATTTTTTGAGATACTTATTACCTTCCTGTTACACCAAACATGTTTGCCCTTTCAGGCGTGGAGGCGTTGTAGTGTAACAGTCAATTCAACTCTTTGTTGGTAAAACAGAAGCCCAAGAGTTGGCGATGGGTGGTGGTGACTAGCTTCCTTCCATCTAGTCTTAAACTGCTACATTAGGGACGGCTAGCGCATATAGCACTCATGTAGCTTTATGCGAAACTCAAAAAACAAAATTATAGATCGTTTCTTTAAATCAGGAGTCACCAAACTACGGTCCGCGGACGAGATATGGCCCTCGAGGTCATTTTGTCCGGCCCGCCAGCAGCTAGCCTCTTGGAAATGAAAAGTGACATAAAAATGTCCGACTGTCATAACAAAATAAATCACACCGATGGACGCCTTAGGCTGACAAACACAAGACGTTATGATAAAAAGAATCAAGGCTGTCACGCGCATTTTTAACCAATAGGAAAATTCTTCATTCGTCCTTGCTGCCCATTTATTCAAATCGAGGCACGTGTCAATGAAAGCATTAGGATTTCGAAAACAAGAACAGACTTAACCCTTGTCCTATCGACTCGTCTTGTAAATTCAGCAGCCGAGGGTTACCGCTTCAGCAAGCTCATTTCTCTTATTAGTCGGGTTATGCGCTTTTCGTAACTCGTTCTTGGACCTGTACAATACGTTTCTCACAGCGTTCTGTTTTGTTATTTTCAGATCCTGTTGTTTTTTTTCACCCATCGTTATGGCTACTTTTAAAAGAAGAAAAGTGGACTCTGAGTGTCGTGCTTTCAATGAAGAATGGGCAGAAAAGTACTTCTTTGTGGAAACAAAACCAGAAAGATACTTGTGTGATATGCACCGAAAGTGTTGTCGTTTTGAAAGAGTACAATATTCGGCGTCACTATGAAACAAAACATCTATCAACATATTTGAAATTTTCAGGAAAGCTCCTTTCTGAGAAATTTGCATCCATGAAACGTGTTTTTGAATCTCGAAACAATCTCTTCACTAGAAAGTTCACTGAAAATGAATCTGTCACTCATACAAGTTACAAAATAGTGCAACGGATGGCAGAGCGAGGAAAACCTTTTACTGACGGCAACTTCATAAAAGAGTGTATGATGGAAGCAGCAAATGAGCTGTGTCCTGAAAAACCAATTTCTTTGAAAGTATCAGTTGTCCAAATTTAGATTCATTATTATAGCAGTTGTAATTTGTTTTAAAGGTTTGTTGGTAATTAACAATAAACCTGTGTTTGTGTGTTTTCTTATAACAAAGCCACGTCGGGCTATCTGCTGAGCCCACCGAGGGGAATCGAACCCCTGATTTTGCGTTGTAAATACGAAGACATACCGCTGTACTAGCGGGGGCACAATAAAGCTATGCAAGGGAAATTCTGCACTGTGTCCACAAGGGATATCGAAAACCGATTTGTAGCATTGTAATTTCACAGACACACCGTTGAGCCACTGACAGTGAATTTAAAGAAATCGTAATTAATTCTATTTTATTTTCAATTACTCAAATTAAGTTGTCTCCACAAAAATAGTTTAAGTCTTTATTATTTGACGTTAACATTTTTTTTTATACTATGTCACCTCGTAACGAGACCGTGGCATAATGGTTAGCGTGCCCAGTACGTGAATCAAGGATTTATGGTTTGCGTTCCTTTGCCACGTAAGGTGCTCAACACTTTGGTGGCGTGAGTGTAGGTAGATGCTGCAGCACTGGTAGCGCTATATAAACGAGGTTTCAAGACAAATGTTTCATCCTTCTATTTCATATCATGTACTCACAGTAGAGGAGACGTTATTACCAGATCTTCTTTGTAGAAAAGTGACGATATAGGAACGATTTATGTATGTCTATCAGTTTTGTATTTTCTTTTGTTTATTTATGTCATTTATTGATTTTGAATAAATTACTCTTTTTTTTCGGTTAGTTAACTCAGTATTTAGAAAGCAGTTCTTGGGAGTTACTTATAACAAATATGCAATATTTCCAACTCTGAAATTCAAAGCACGTGAAATTTCGTTAATACGTTTTTCAATATACATATCCTCAAAAAATTGGTGATCCTTTTATTGATGTAATAATAACGAAAGAAAATAGGAAAATAGATTTAAATTTCCATGGCGTACATATTAAACAAAAAATTTATTCTGCTGTACATTTAGGTTTTTTACTGGATATTTTATTGTGATTTAGGGCAAAGTTGTTGTTTTTTCAGTTTGAACTGTATATAGCCGCTATTTCCCTCTAAGTACCAGTTTGACGGAATATTATGATGTCTCAGCTTTCTGTGCTATTGTTGCTTGCAAGTGCTTCGTTAACACGTTGACCATGTCAAGCTGAAAGTGCCAGTGGTCAACAAACCTCAGATCAAACAACAGATATCACAACTTCAGACTTCTGAGGCACATCGACCTGAAGTCTCAAGAAATACCAGAAGAAATTAAACGAAATGTCGCAGACGTTGATGTCAAAGAAACCAGTATCACAGTCGATGTAAGTTACTTTAATGGTATTAGTTTTTCTATATCCTCTTAGCGTGAGGTTACTAACTCATGCGGATTCACTTGCAACTAAGATAATAAATATTATTATAAAACCTCTACTAAACACTTAGATAGAGCAGAATCTTAGTTTTCAGCGTATGCTGACAGCTATTTTGTTATCGTATTCTCAAGACACTGCTATAGGTATTAAAACGTAATTAAAATAAAGTACAGAACAACGTTTTGACCTGTTAACCAGAATATGACTTAAGAAGGTCGAAACGTTCTTCAGTATTTTATTTTAATTAAAGTTTTAATACCCATACCAGGTATCTTGAGATACATTTTTACTCCATGTGGGTTGTTTTTAGTGATCAGTATCAAAATATAAACCTTACTTCAAATTAATTCGTTTAAAAATGGACAACAAAAGGCCTCGATATTCCTACATATTTGCTCTATTGATGACAAATTTAAGTAAAAAATGAAACTTATTTTATAATGGAGTTGTGACAATTTATAACGTGTATGAACGTTCATATTATTTGCCTATATACGTACTTAGTTTCAACTATTAGCTTTACATGCCAGGTTATCTACTGTTCAAGTTATGATGTCAGAGTAGTGACAAGATGGCTATTAATCTTTACTTGATATATTACATTTTCTTTTGCTACACATAAGTTAACCAACTACATCATATACTTAACTGAAGCTGCGATAAGTTCCAAGTTCTTTTACATGATTTAGCTCAAATTATGTTCCAAACAGATGTTCCGACACCACAACTTGTAATCATAACCAGTTTTTAACCACATTGTTATAAAAATTTAGAGTTTTTGCAATTTAAGCAGTTTAGATTAGCACCATCTTGATTCCTGTATACGCAATGATGCCAATAGGGTTGACAATTATCAACTTACTGGCTGTAATGGTTTCTTAAGAAGTATAGCTATAGGATTTTACTAACGGAAACAAGTCTTTGTTTTTATGTAAACGTTTAACAAGTTGTAATCAGTCAGTGAAATTCAAGTTATTTATTCAGTATTACAGATTTATTTCCTTTAAATAAATTATTTAAACCCTAGTATTACCGATATACAGTATTGTGCAAAATTGTAAGGACAAAATCAAGGATTAGGTTTTAGGTTTCTGTCAAAGAACATTGGAAGGTAAATCACAGGTGAAACACCAAAATGTTATTAATCTTCATATTTAGTACAATGGAAACTCAGTGTAAGTGTTGAGTTCAGTAAACATAGTTTAACAGAAATTCAGTGGAAGTATTGAGTTCAGTAAACGTAGTACAACAGAAACTCAGTGGAGGTGTTGAGTTCAGTAAACATAGTACAACAGAAACTCAGTGGAAGTGTTGAGTTCAGTAAACAGCTAATAATTTGTGTCCCCCTTTTGGTTGAATAACTACAGATAGTCTTTCAACCATCGTTGCAATACATCTAATAAAAGTGTCCTTTGGAAAGTTTCTTCAAATGTCTGTAATACACTTCCATAAAGTTTCTTTAGAAGTAATTTTTGACATGTCAAGTTTTTGATCCATCATGTTCCAGATCTACTTAAGCTGGTTGAGATCGGGACTCTATGGGGGCCATTGTATCATTAAAATGACTCCAGCAGTTTCTTTCTTAATGTTTGAAAGAGGGTAGTTATTTTCTAGGTTGTAGAATCCTTAACCAATAATACACAAACCACTGAACCATGACGGTTCAGTATCTGATGGTATCTGTACTGGTTCATTATTCCATTTATTTTGCAAATATCTCCTGTTGCATTAACAGAAAAACACCTCCATACCATTATACTGACTCCACCTATATTTCATGGTTGGTGCTATGTACTGAGGTAAGTATCTTTCACCTTTCCTCCGTCGGACGTACGACCTACATTTTGAACCAAATATTTCAAAATTGGACTTATCCACTCATAAAGCCATTTACCAATCATTAGCAGTCCAGCTTTTGTATTTTTTAGCAGATTTCAGTCTCTTCATGATGATTGGAGATATAAGTAAAAGTTTTCTAACTGCTTCACAACCAAATATTTCATTCTCATTGAGTCTTCTTGATACTGTATATCAGGACACTTTTCTGTCATTAGGTTCATGGCTGTTTATCTCGTGTAGTCTTCCTTCTGTCCTGAAAGCTGCATAAACAAAGATACTTAACATCAGTATAACTGAGTTTAGGTGTTCCTCTTCCTTTCCTATTTTCTAATTTACCTGTCTCAGTCTCATGATCTAGGGTGTACTTGACAGTTCTAGGAGAACATTTCAATTCTGAAGCAATTTGCTGGAGAGTCCAATCAGCACCACGTAAAGTTTATGTACAAACTCTCTGCTCTACTGACAATTCTCTAAGCTTTTCGGGTCATGAAAATAAAACTTAATATAATGTGCTAAACACTCTCTGTATGAAGGTTTATTTGTGGAGTGTTATTAAATTGATTTCTAACATACACCGGTACCATATGTTAGTTCCTTACTATCTTCTTTCTATATAGTTAACACACTGCATTGGGCACCATGACAGTTATTTCAGACCTTAAATTTAATCAGTATGTTCATTCAAGCAAAATCCTTATGATATGTCTTTGGTACAAGTTTACGGAAATTCTAAAGAATGACAAGTATTCTCATACTGGTTCATCAGTTGTCAACAGTAAAGTATTACCATGTTGTTTTAGGAAAAACATTTTGAGTTTTTTGTACGTTTTGACATGGAAGAATTAGCTCCACAAAATGGAAAGAATGACAAAATATTTTCTTGTCCTAACACTTTTGTGTTTGTGTTTTCTTATAGCAAAGCCACATCGGACTATCTGTTGAGTCCATCGAGGGGAATCGAACCCCTGATTTTAGCATTGTAAATCCGTAGACTTACCACTGTAACAGCGGGGTACAACACTCTTGTTCAGTACTGTAATTGAATACTTGTTAGACATGATTTTGGTTTGGTTTGTTGTAAATTTCGCGCAAAGCTACTCGAGGGCTATCTGCGCTAGCCATCCCTAATTTAGCAGTGCAAAAATAGAGGGAAGGCAGCTAGTCATCATCACCCACCGCCAACTCTTGGGCTACTCTTTTATCAACGAATAGTGTGATTGACCGTCACATTATAACGCTTCCACGGCTGAAACGGCGAGCATGTTTGTTGTGACGGGGATTCGAACCCGCGACCCTCAGCTTACGAATCGAGTGTCCTACCCACCTGGTCATGGCGGGTCTGTTCGATACATATACCCTAATCAAAAATGAGTGATATTGAGAAAAAAAAGAAGACATAATGCGACTATTTTCACAAATGTATATTGAATTCTCTATTTGTTTCATATATAAAATATTTGAAGTCTTGCGTATTTTACAAATATAATATTTGAGTTCGCTATGAGCTTTATATATAAAACCAGTAATTTCATCCTGTTTTAAGTTCTTTATACTGAATGTTGTAATAATAATATAGATGTAGCAATATGATGTAATGTGTAGAACCTACCTGTATGTTTAGACACATAAACAGTCTGTAATGTTAATATTAACTTAACACTGTTTCAAAACTGACTTTTAAATTATATTTTTTATAATGGAATTGTGAGAAGGCTTAAGGACTGTTTGATAATTTTGACTGATGGTAAAGATAGTTTGTACTGTTTATTATTTTATATCATATTAAACAACATGATTGGTAATATTGCAACTTCCTAGGTAGGAAATACAAACAGGTAGTCATTTACAAAACTCTCACAGTTTCAAACAGTTGTACATATTTTTTTTAGACTTTCTCACGGAATCATGTTCATGTGATACTTAGCTACAGATAAGCCTTAAAATCGTGCATACAGAACTATCTAAGTGAAGAATAAATCGAACACGGATGGTAGGGTAAAGCAAGTAAACCAAAGTTTAATTTAAAACAATAAAATTGTTTATTCAACACTAACACAGTATTCTGTTACCTAGGGGCATCTGGCGTTCGACTCACGAACTACTACTTATTGTGGGTTTGAATCCCACCATCAAACATGCTCAATCTTTTAGCCGTGGAAGCGTTTTAATATGACGGTCAATTCTACTTTTCTTGTCAGCGGTGGGTAATGTTAACTAAATTCTTTCCTATGCATTTATCAGAAGCTTATGTATTTCCTGTTTGAATAGGCTGTATTCTAAGAAATTATAGTGGAAGGATTAACTCACGTTTACGGAAAACAAAAAAATTTCGTTAACTGCAAGGACAATTAGGGTAAAACTTTATGGATATATCTGAATACATTCATGATGTTAAGAAAACATAAATAAATAAAATTAAAAAAAAAAAATTTGAAGCCCTGTAGCCTAAATGATTTCAAAAGGTGGAATGCTGTTCATCAGGGATCTACGAATAAAGATATATTCGAATAAACTGGAAACAGTTTGATTTAGTAACGAATAAAACTTTATTATAAATGCACACCGTTTCGACCTGATTATTTCATTATCAGGTACAAGTAGTTTACAGTGACACAGTAATACACACACTAAAGAATAAAGAAGTCACATGACTGGAGATTGCTTCACAACATGAGATAGGTATCTTAGTACCCTGGGTGTTGGTTTTTGGGCGGGGTTGTTTTGTTCAATTAAGATAGCTTTCTTCACTCTTTGTTTATCGTTATTTGGTTCTTTGTTTAAAATTACACTGTTTTTTGTGGATGTACTGTGGATTTTTCAGTTACAATGGTGGAAAACATGGGAGAGGTTTTCATTATTATGTTCAGTGAATCTGATTTATAATTTTCTGTCGATTTCTTTGATGTGAAATTCTGGATAGGTTTGGTCTGTTTTGGATTTCGCTCAAAGGTACACGATTTGCATACGATTTCAAATTATTTTGGTTGTTCTTAAGCATAAAGATATACAAAAGGCTATCTATACAATGCCCATCACGGATATCGAAATCCGGCTTTTAGCCAGTAGACTTGCAGACTCGCTGCTGTGATCATCGAAGAAGGAGGTTCTTTGAAAAGTACCTCTGATACTGCACCTTGCAAAAATTGTGAAAGTTCTTGAAACAGGTTTCAGAGATTTGATGTGGCAATCTTTTGTTTTTTTATTTGGGAGTAAAGCAGGCCTATTAAGAATGGTTTGTTTTCACATTGTTAATAACAGGAACAGTCCACTGTGGAGGAGTACTGCCATCTTTAGACTTCCATCATTTCCAGACAACTCATCTTCATAGTCCTAACATCTGCTTAAGTATTCTCTTCAGTTGAATTTCTACACGTTATTCGTCATTAGAAGAAACCTCTACCTCATTTCAAGATTTATTGTATATCAACAATATTTTTATAAAGCCAAACATTGTTGATTATCATTTGCATTGAATACAAATCTTCCCTATATTTGTATCTCTTTGTAGTTCCTGAAGCGATATTCTATTGTCGTGATTCCAAACTTGTACAGTTTTACAATACAACATTTCTTTATCTTGTTACTAAAGATTGGTACTTTCTCTTGACAACAGGGATGGAGAGTCAATGACACCCCTCAAATCACAAGTGTATTTTGTAGTTTTAATTAAAAACCCACATTCGTTACAACAAAGCTATAGGAGTTTCAAAAACGTCTCCAGTTGTTGACAATAATAGGAAATATGCTGAAAGACTGAAAGATGTTGATTCATGTTTTCTGCTCTTGTGGAATTATTTACTACTAGAATGTCACATATATAAACATTTTTCTAAAGTTACGTTATTCTCATTGAAAATTACGTTTTATGTGTTTCCCACGTCCCACACAAAAAATCACCAATAAACTGACTTACCAGTGTTTTTTCCTGTTATTTTAGTGCAGCCTATTTAAATAATCTGCCATATTTATATTCTTTTCCATAATGTACCTAGGGCATTAACAATTATGTTTCAGTTGGTACTTCTAAGACTTAAACAAAACTATGTTTCAGTTGGTACTCCCAGAACTTTAACAGCTGCATTTCAGTTAGTTAACCAGCAGAACTCATCCATCACACAATTTGTCGTTCCTTTACAAGGAAAATCGCTGAAAGTTTACAGCAGCAACAGGCCTAAGGAATGTTTCTGAAATGGAAACCTCGACTGTTCTACTGTACGAAGGTAGCCATTTTTATTATGTAGAAGAACTGTATGCAGAAGAACTGAGGTCTTTTAGTTTTTGTTCAGTAGAAAGAGGTCTATTAACCCACAAGGACCCTGCTACGGGACAGTGAGGCAGGTCCATGTTGGAGAAATTAGAATTCAATGAGTGAGTGCGTCATCAAATAACTGGCCTGCACTTCGGGGGGATCAATGGAGAGAGGTCCAAGCTGCAAAAGAGACAGGAGAAGACGTAGATTTATTAATACGTGTATCCTTGGAGAGCAGAAGACTCTTCACATGATGAGAGAAAGTCTTTATAAGAGAATCAGGCAGATTTGTCTGTACCTCCGCTGTTCCAGTAGAGTGGAGTACAGCAGCATACATCAGAGGTGGAAGAGGAAATAACAGTTTATGTGTTTCTGGATAAGATATGTTGTTTATGGTCTTCAAAAGTACACCTTTTTTTCCTTTTCTAATTCAGGGCAAGGACGAAAACATGGAGGGTGGGAACCATTACAGTCAGAGCAATGTGGGTCCGATTGACACTCATAGCTGTTGTGCCCTTAGCCTCCAGAACGAGCACGTGTGAGAGAATTACAAGATTTCTTAGAATCTCTGAACCTTAGCATTGGAAACATGTAACAGATAATTTGCTTTGATAGTGGCAGACAGACATAGCAATTTAAACGGCAACATCAGAACGTTTGTAATCGAAATTGTTCCATTTTTACAAATGGAGACAGGCCGAACAGCCGAAACACCTTGGCTGGAGAAACAAGCGAGGATCTCTGATTCAGGGATATTAAGTAAATTTTTCTTCATGATCACTCCTCTTGAGGAATTCAGATTAGCATGGGAGTAACCTTGAAAGGCATATTTCCAATGGACTTCGATTTCATGAGGAGTGTGCTATCTTGTGTTTAAGATATTTCAACTGAGATCTCCTCATATTGTAGCTTTTTGACAAACTCAGAAGAGCTAATCAGCCCCTTTGGTTACTCCTGAAGGTAAAAGGGAGCCATTTGTCCTCATGATTGATCGTTTTCTAATGAATTTTATTTTATGTTGATGTTCATTATTTTATTATCCATAAGGAATACAGAATGATTCATTACCCATTGACCCCATCCTCCATGGAGTCGAACAAGAAGACGCGCTACACAACCCAACTAGGGCAGTGTAGCTATGCCATAGTTTTCTAAGTGTTATACCCAAACACTAGCATCAGACATACTGCCCACAATACCCGATGAGAACGTTCAACACCAGTACTCAGTTTACCTCTGCCCAACAGGATCACATGACTGACTTTAGGGGAAAGCATCACAAGTCCACACAGTTACAGAACTTTACGGCCAAAGTGGTGTGTTTCAGTGCCTCCGACACCTCTCAACCAATAGAATCCTCTTCTTTCCTTCAAGGTCCTACAAGTTCCAATCGTCATGTAAAGGAATCCACATCGAGAGGTAACCATTTGGACTTGTTTTAAAAACAAGAGTACCAATACACACACAATATATTATAATGGTTTTATTTTAAACCTGAATAACCATCAACTTCTATATTTATTTATAACTTTACAACATGTCTGGATTATTAGGAAGAATTATATTATGTTGATATTCCAAATCCACCAAGTAGTAAGTGGATGTAGATTATGTTGTTCCATATGAAATATTTGATGTAAGTGGTTGTATAGACTGTTGATCCTAATGGAATATTTCTGCTAAGTAGACGTAAGTACTCTTGCCCCAAATGGGAAATTTATGGTAAATTGAATGTAGATGCTGTTGCCCCAAATGAAATATTTCTGGTAAGTGGAATGTAGATGCTTTTGCCGCAAATGCAAGATCTGTGGTAAGTGGATGTAGATCCTGATACTATATGATGTTATAGCTTGTGCTCGGTAAGATACGCTCATTGGCAAGTCAAAATGAATTATAGATCTTTACATTTTGTACTTTTGGTAACTTTAATTCGTAAGTGGAGTAAAGATAAAACGTTTGGTTACGCTACAGTTCAACTGGCTCTTGTCCATATGAAATATTTGAAGTAAGTGGTTGTATAGACTGTTGATCCTAATGGAATGTTTCTGCTAAGTAGACGTAGGTGCTGTTGCCCCAAATGAAATATTTATGGTAAGTGGAATGTAGATGTTGTTGCCCCAAATGAAGTATCAAGATCTGGTAAGTGGATGTAGATCCTATTATTCCAAATGCACTATTTGTGGTAAGTGGATGTAGATCCTGATACTACATGATGTTATAGCTTGTGCTCGGTAACATACGCTCATTGGCAAGTCAAAATAAATTATAGATCTTTACATTTTGTACTTTTTTATGACTCGGTGACACAGCGGTACCTCTGCGGACTCACAACGTCACAAACCTTTGGTCTTCACTTCAAACAAATAAACTCTTTAATAAAATAATTTGAAACATAAAATTTATATATTTTTATTGTGTGAATTGAAAACTGAATTAAACCTGAGATTCTAAGTGAGTATTGTATTTTGTGTATGAATATATGATGTAGACTCATCATTCATTACTGCGTGGATAGGTACGTGTAATAAATTTTCATGAGATATGAATTTCTTTTGTTACTTAAAAATTACAACTTTACTTGTCAATTTGTATAGACTTGTTGTTACTTGGAAACTACTTGTCAATGTGTATAAATTAATACATTATTCACTTTAGAACCACTAAATTATTGTTAGAAATTATAAACCACCGTATATAATATATAAATAGTGTGTAATTTATATATAATATTTATATTTAAAAGGAAACAGGAGTTGGTAATAATATCAATTTGACGTTTTGTAACGATTTTCTAAAAAAGAAAAAACGAAACGTGTTTGTGGTTAATATTCCGTTATTGTTTTATTTTTTGTAATCATGTTTTTTTTCATAACTGTAACCAGAATATCAAAGTTTTCTACCGTGAAGCTTTACCTAAGGACACTTCCAATTTCCACATCTCCATCCTTCTACTGCACGAAGCAGCGTTTTCTTCCAAAACCTGGCTGGACCTGGGCACAATACAAGTGCTGGCTGCAATGGGCTACCGGACTGTGGCAATGGTGTACCTGGTGGGCTTTCTGTTCATTACCAACTTAACATTACAACATTTAGAGGTAGGTGTCAGTTCATTACTAACTTAACATTACAACATTTAGAGGTAGGCGTCAGTTCATTACTCACGATGCTCCCCCCCCAATGACACAGTGGTACACCTGCAGACTTATAAAGGTAGAATTCGGGTTTCGATACTCGTGGCAGAACAGAGCACAGATAGTCTATTGTGTTGCTTTGTGCTTAACTTCAAAACAAACAATAGTAGCTTAACATTACAATATTTTGGTATAGACTCCAGTTCATTGCTAACTTAACATTACAATATTTTGGTATAGACTCCAGTTCATTGCTAACTTAACATTACAATATTTTGGTATAGACTCCAGTTCATTACTAACTTAACATTACAACATTTAGAGGTAGGCGTCAGTTCATTACTCACGATGCTCCCCCCCCAATGACACAGTGGTACACCTGCAGACTTATAAAGGTAGAATTCGGGTTTCGATATAGAACAGAGCACAGATAGTCTATTGTGTTGCTTTGTGCTTAACTTCAAAACAAACAATAGTAGCTTAACATTACAATATTTTGATATAGACTCCAGTTCATTGCTAACTTAACATTACAATATTTTGGTATAGACTCCAGTTCATTGCTAACTTAACATTACAATATTTTGATATAGACTCCAGTTCATTGCTAATTTAACATTACAATATTTGGATATAGGTGTCAGTTCATTACTGAATGAAGAGATAGGTAGTCAAGACCTTTATCATAAATTAAATTCTTTGTTTGTTTTTTAAATTTCACACAAAGCTACACGAGGGCTATCTGCGCTAGCCGTCCCTAATTTTGCAGTGTAAGACTAGAGGAAATGTAGATAGTTAACATCACCCACCGCCAACTCTTGGTGTACTTCTTTACCAATAAATATTGGATTTACGGCTGAATGGGCGAGCATGTTAGGTGTGACGGGGATTTAAACTCGCGACCCTCAGATGCGAGTCAAGCGCCTCAACCACCTGGCCATTTTGGACCCTGACCAGTTGTGAATAGAGTTTCAAACACAGTTTTGTATCTCTTGTGTAGTGAAATAGCTATCATGTTAAGTATGTAATTAATTAGCATGTTTTATTCTTAGGAATTGAACGTTTTTAAACGATCATGTTTAATAATCTCTCAATTGTGTAAATCTACAATTGTATTTCTTATTTTCGGCATAAAAGTGTTATCCAAAAGTTTAATCCTGGTGACCTTTAACCTGCAGTATACGTGGCGAGACCTTTGTTTGTTTTTATATTATTTACTGTACATTTATGTTTGAATATTTTTGCAACAGGTTTCGGTAACAGCGAGAGGGCACGAATCTCTGACCGCGGCGAGTTCATTAACGACGTAGTTAAAGCCTTGAACTTGATACGTCCTGTGGTGGTCAGTCCTAGTATGAGTGAAGCTTTTGCTCTTCCGTACCTGGTAAAACATTCAACGGACATGGGTGGACATGTTCCAGTTGCACCCGGGGCTACAAGCATTCTTGAAAGACAATCTTGTGGTAATGGTCAATCAAAAGAAATGTCCCTTGACAGTGTATGTGAAAGCGTAAAGCAATGGTTCTTAACCTTTTTCAGTGTTTGCACCCGTTTCAAATCAGTAATCATTTCTCGTACCCCCTGGAAACTTAAATATAAAAATATAAAGCATACTCTTATGTAAAAATATAGATTTGCTTTAATTATTCATGGGCATCCTCGCACCCCTTGGGAATCATCTTCGCACCCCCTAGGGGTGCGAGCACCCCTGGTTAAGAACCCTGGCTTAAAGGATCACTTTTCACTTCCCCCTCATGACTTACGTTGTCTTAAGGTAAGCAGTTTAAATGTCAACATCAAACGAAATATATAACTGATAAAGTGTGTTGGGTAGAAACCTTTTCAAACGTAAGATTCCTGATAAGCACATTTCATTTCGTTTAAGAAACATTTTATCAACGTACTTTTGATCTTGAAATTTTCAATAAAATACAGTTACCTAAATTAACCCACAATTACTGAACTTTTACTCGCGATTTAGATATAACTGAATATGTTTACTTGTTTATATGCATTTCATCATTTATCGAGTCTTTTGTTCAGTTGAGTTAAGTACACGAAGTAAACTTTACTATTTATTCTCCTAAAATAATTACAAACCTAAATAAATACCCCTACAAGTCATTTTATTTTGCTAAAGTAGTCAAGTTCAAGTCATGGTTATGTGACGATTTTAAAAGAAATGTTGTACCAGTTATACACTAGTAAACTGTATTTCAGGTATTTCACGACTCTTTAAAAACACACAAACAATCACAACAGATACATAAATCAAGATTAGATTTTCGATATTTTAAATAAGTCGAGAAATTTTGGGTAAATTTCTAATTAGTTTTTCTGCGAGGCGCACTTTCAACTTTCTTAACATTTTAAAATGAAAACGTTATTTCTTATTCTTCGTTGAAGTTGATCAACTTTCATGTTTGACTTTTATCTGTTGGTTTATATATTAAGTTATGTTAAGAAACAAAGAGCACCAGTTTCATCAATACATTCAATCCTTCAAAATTAGGTTTATACGTTTGATATTCAGTCATATAATATATTTATTATTAAAAACACATTATGGGTCACGTGGTATTTTACAGGGAATTTAAATTGTGTTTGTAAAGTTCTTTGGAAATTTCATCAGTTAAATTATTAAGAAAGATAAATAATTTATTTATTTACTAAATTTATCTTATTATTTAAACATATTTGAAAAGGCTGAATATTTCAGTTTTTGTCAGTTGTGATAAAGTAAAGCTATTCTCCTATGTATTTTAATATTTTTTATATGATATTGTGTACAAAGCTACACAATGAACTGTCATCGCAAGTGTCAAAAACCCGAATTTTATCTATTTAAGTTGTGAGACTTCCAGTTAAGCCATGAGATGAAGGTATCTTATTATGTAGTATATTTTATAGTTAGTAATAAATAAAAATAATAAACTTTTAGATCTGTCATCAAAATGTTACTGTTTTTCTTTTTATGTAAACCATGTCTATTTTAAAGTAGAATGTAGCATCTAATAAACATGTAAAAGAAGATATAGAAATCAAGATTATCTCCCCCTCGTTCTACACACACGTCTAGTGTTTATTGTTAGTCTTTTAGAAAATTACCAATAGTTTTTATCATATTTCAGACTCCTACGTTGGTGGTGTTTGGAGAGTGTGATCGTGGGAAAAATTCCGTTCTGTTATGCTTGTTACCCAGAAGTCAAGGAGTTGAGATCCCCAAAGGAAACCATCCGGCTTATCTAACTAGCCCTTGGCTTTGGCATAAACTTCTTTACAATTTCCATCGTTATGCTAACCAGCTGGCAGCTGAGACTCAATGAAACAAAACCAGCAGAAGCCAAAGAGACATAATACATGTTTGAAATATTTCTCACGATTTGTCAATTCTTGGCTGTGGATTGTAACAAAGAAAAAAAAAATGATATTAAGAAATATATTGCAATTCACGTTTTAAAGTAGTTTTATGTAGTGAGAACGTTTTATTCTTTTTTGCACTTGACTTGCAGATTCCATATTAATGATGTTGAGAAAAAATGTGCTAAAAAGCTATCCATGAAGTGATAATAATAAATTTTATAACTATGTATACTTTTATACTACTTATGGGACATACAACAGTGGAAATAATTTAAAAAATGTGCAAGTGATTCATACTGATGAGTAAAAAAGAATGAATAGTTGCATTTAAATGTGCAGCTTGTCACTCTTACAATAAATATACTCTTGAAAAAAGAAACGCAAAAGGCAAAATTTGAGAGAAATTGTTAAATTCCGGATAGTTCTGTATGACATGTGTGAAACTTTGCACGTTCACTTCTAAACATCGAAAGTCTGCAAAGGCGAAGTCCACGCTCACTAGTTGAAGTTTAACGTCACTCAGCGTCAATAACGAGTATGCCCCCCCGTGAGCATCAATAACTGCTTGGCATCTCCTGCTCATGGAAGCGATGAGATGACGAATCACATCCTGTGGAATGGCTGTCCACTCAGCCTGCAAAGCTGCTGCAAGCTGAGGTAGAATCTGCGGTTGAGGTTGTCGCCGTCGCAGACGTCGGTCCAACTCGTCCCAAAGATGTTCGATGGGGTTTAAATCTGGTGATCTGGAGAGCCAGAGAAGAACGTTGATGTTGTGGTGTCTCAAGAAGACAGTGGTGTGTCGGGCTGTGTGAGGACGGGCGTTGCCATGTTGACGGTTGCGTACGGTCTGATCGGAAATCCTACGCAGCCCTGGTATGGTTGAAGCAGTTGACGTCGCAGTGGTGGTCCTATCCCGAAGGTGACGTAACCGGATGTAGCGATCTTGTGCGGGCGTGGTCACACGAGGTCTGCCAGATCGTGGACGGTCACAAGTTGATCCATGTTGTTGGTGACGATTCCATAGCCTTGTGATGGTGCTTGGGTGGACATTCACAGCTCTGGCAACATCTGATCAAGATTCGCCTGCTTCCAAGCAACCAATGGCGTCGTTGCTTTGTGCTTCAGTCAGTCTTGGCGTAACTGTATTGCGTGTCGGTGGCTTTACACTGAGCTATGGAAACCGAAAACCACTCACTTTTATAGGGATTTTGCACATGTTGCACTTGCAGAACATGCAGATCTCTCAAACAAATTTATTGGACACGCATGCGTTTACACGAAAAATCCGATGTTTTTCTCCGTTTTCAAAGTGCACAACTTTTATTGTCATTTTGGTCTGACAATCAATTCCTTAACACGTGTAACATCACATACTCTAAGCTTGTAACGTTATTACATATATTTCTCTTTAAAATAAAAAAATATCCCTTTTGCGTTTCTTGTTTTGAAGAGTATACAAACAAAAAGTTAAAAATGTTAGAAAATCCCCAAGTAACTGAATAAAATGAAATTTTCAATTTCAAATTCTGTTTTTTTTTTCAAGTTTTTTGGAAATAACCTTGAAAAATTAATGTAATTATAGAATACAAATCCAATTATTTTTTATTTCCTTAATTTACATGTAACTAAACTTGATTTCAAATAATTTATTTTATAATACTGATTATATATTTATGCATTAGTTAGATGACACTGTATTGATAACAAAGCAAAAGTTTGGTAGAATTAAATCAACAACATATCCACATGTTTTGTCCCATTTGGTTTAATTTGTTGTATACAGCCGTTTAATTGTTTGTATTATTTAAGTACGTTTGTGAATAAATTGATGTCATGAAAAGCAAAGAAAATAGCAATGAAGAGTAGGATATTAAATCTCTATAATTGACTGCGATTTCTAAGAAAATTAGGACCTAGAAATTTATCGCGATGCAGCAGGATTTTAAGAAGCGGAAATCGAGTGTTAAAAAAATCAGAAGTAATAATTGCTGCATTAAGTATCATGTGCATTGTTAATTTATGTAAAATAAAAATCTTTCTCGGTGTGTGTTCTGTTTCTGTTATTTTAGATAGGGAAGCTGGTTCCAGAGTGTTCAACTTCATAATCAAAGGCTTAATAAAGTATTGCTTATCCTTAGCTTTTTTATTTATGGTTAACAGTTTTAGGTGATTGAACTATCATACTATAGCAGTTGTGAATGACATAGGTAATGTTACTCAAACATTCATGGTATCAAAATAGATTAAAATGTTATGTGCTTTGTTTATAACATAGTTATTGTTTAGTTTTAAGAATATGACCTCACTGAACCTAATGACAGACTTTCTCAAAATATCAAAACCTTTATCTCTTGACAGAAGCTGTATCAAAATATACGCATTTCTATCTATTGAAGGAGAGGCTTTATGGTGACAATTACAAAGTTAATCAGTAACTTTTTCAAGGTAGCATGTAGTGTTTTCAACCATACTGCTAGCATAAATATTTAAGTAATACTGTATATTTCATGTTCAGTTGCCACAATGGATATTTAATGACTGAATTACTTGTTAAATCTTTTAAATTAAAGGGATAGAAAACACTGCTAACAGTGACCCCTTCATAGTGGTAAGTGTTTTAATAAACTGCTTTTATAGTCATTACAATAAGGTTGAGTACACACTACAACCAATTTGACTCTCTGAAAATAATGAAATCAGAATATACATTTGAAAAGACTTATGTAATGTAAATTTATAATGTACAATGAACTAATTATTCTTTGGAAGTGAAAATCTCCACTTCTGGCTACCAAATCCTGATTGCTATGTTCTAATTTCATCTTTATAAAATGTAATACTTTTAGCATATATGATATTTTGATATAGTATCACATGTTGACTAGTTTGTGTAAAGCTGAATTTGAGCAGAAATTGTAAATGTAATCACAATATGAAATTCACTTTCTTACCTCCTGATTCTTATAGTAGTAAGGAAGCCCGTTCTGCAGTAATTAAAAATATAAGATATTTACGGCACTATAATTTAAATATACAACTGTAGTATAGACAACTAGTACTGCCATTACTAGGCCTAACTTTTCATAGGTTTTTCTGCAGAAAGTAATAAAAAATAAACCATTGTGCCCACTTTATTAAGGTATGAAACTTGTTTATTTTTTATATAAATTGAAATGTAACTTGGCCTTACTTAATTTTAGACTATAATCCAGTATTTGTTGTTTGATGCATTAGAAATCAAGCTAAATGGTGTAAATGTGCAGGCTGTTGTTCACAATTACATTGGAAATATGTCTAAAGTGTATGTGTGCTATATGTTTGGAGTCACTTCATAAAAACAAATCAAATCAAATCTTGCTTTCAAAACCTATAAGGTGTTTCTACAGAGAAAGAGTGGATGTTAATGAAGAATGAGATATTTCTGTTATTTTGTTCAAGGGATCTAGAAAAATGGAAATGCTTCCCTTTCAAACTTTTATGTTAATTCAAAAACTATTTTCCTAAATGTATTTTTAAAGTAATTAAATTATTAGTAGTTGAAAACTTTCTAACTTACAGGCCAGGTGGTTAAAGTTCTCAACTTGTAATCTGAGGGTTGAAGGTTTGAATCTTCATCACATAAAACATACTTACCCTTTCAGCCATGGGGGCATTATAATTTGATGGTCAATCTCACTATTCGTTGGTAAAAGAGTAGTCCAAGAGTTGGCAGTGGGTGGTGATGGCTAGTTGCCTTCCCTCTAGTCTTACACTGCTAAATTAGGAACAGCTAGAGTAGATAGCCCTCGTGTAGCTTTGCGTGAAATAAAAACAAACAAACAAACAATCCCAACTTACAAGAGCTTGAAATTTACTAGTAGAATGTAGCATGATGACAATTATGAACATGAACAAAAAGTTTAGGCCAAAACAGATTCCTAAGTTTTTTGCACAAAGTATTATATATATTTGTTTTCACTAGTTCTATGCTTCTGTAAAGAGAAGTTAAGTACAAAATTAATATTTTAAGTGAAAGGTCCAAGAGAAACATATTATGGAAGAAGAAGAAAAGGCTTAAGTCGTATGTTTTACTGAAGATAGAAGAAAGAAACCTATTTGACCATTTGTTTTGTTATTGTTTTTTTAGAGTTTGCAATTTTTTGTGTGAAGAGATCATAACATTTTTGAAAAATTAAGAAGCTACTAAAATAATAAAACTTATAAGGATATTAACCAAAAAATAATAAACTTTACAAATGTCTAAGCTTAACAGAACAATTAAAAAATGACTTGGTGAAGACAAAAGTTAAATATCTGGCTCAGTTACCTGTTTCAGTTCAAACTAATTAACTGCATACCTAAATAGCTATTAAAATTAGTTATGCTGATTAATGTTTTCCAAAATTCAATAGATGTCACGTTATGTTTACTCTTTTCTGAATTTAACAGCTTTTACATAAATATATATATATCAAAGCATTATATGAATACCTTAATAAAATATTATATTTGTTGGTGTTACAGGTTGTTGTCTGCAAATAAAACTAAATATGTTAACTAAAGTGCATTTGTATTTCTTTTAAACAAGATTTTCAAAAGGTGGTGTTAGCTTTGAGAAAATATTCAACATATATAATCATAAGCATATTGAGAGGGGTGGAAAGTATTTCTTTGTGGGAAACATTTTAAAAATGGAAACAGGAAATGGATTTGTGATATTGATGAGTTATTCTAAAAGTTTCATTGCATTCCTTCTCATATTTTAATACTCATATATATAATTAAAATGAAAACAGAAATTTTCAATTTAGGTTAATTTGAACACTACCCAGATAATAAGATTTGTTTAATTTAGGTTAATTTGAGCACTACCCAGATAATAAGATTTATTTAATTTAGGTTAATTTGAGCACTACCCAGATAATACGATTTGTTTAATTTAGGTTAATTTGAGCACTACCCAGATAATAAGATTTATTTAATTTAGGTTAATTTGAGCACTACCCAGATAATAAGATTTGTTTAATTTAGGTTAATCTGAGCACTACCCAGATAATAAGATTTATTTAATTTAGGTTAATTTGAGCACTACCCAGATAATAAGATTTGTTTTTTAATTTGAGCACTACCCAGATAATAAGATTTGTTTAATTTAGGTTAATTTGAGCACTACCCAGATAATACGATTTGTTTAATTTAGGTTAATTTGAGCACTACCCAGATAATAAGATTTATTTAATTTAGGTTAATTTGAGCACTACCCAGATAATACGATTTGTTTAATTTAGGTTAATTTGAGCACTACCCAGATAATAAGATTTATTTAATTTAGGTTAATTTGAGCACTACCCAGATAATAAGATTTGCTTAATTTAGGTTAATTTGAGCACTACCCAGATAATAAGATTTGTTTAATTTAGGTTAATTTGAGCACTACCCAGATAATAAGATTTGTTTAATTTAGGTTAATCTGAGCACTACCCAGATAATAAGATTTATTTAATTTAGGTTAATTTGAGCACTACCCAGATAATACGATTTGTTTAATTTAGGTTAATCTGAGCACTACCCAGATAATAAGATTTATTTAATTTAGGTTAATTTGAGCACTACCCAGATAATAAGATTTGTTTTTTAATTTGAGCACTACCCAGATAATAAGATTTGTTTAATTTAGGTTAATTTGAGCACTACCCAGATAATAACGATTTGTTTAATTTAGGTTAATTTGAGCACTACCCAGATAATAAGATTTATTTAATTTAGGTTAATTTGAGCACTACCCAGATAATACGATTTGTTTAATTTAGGTTAATTTGAGCACTACCCAGATAATAAGATTTATTTAATTTAGGTTAATTTGAGCACTACCCAGATAATAAGATTTGTTTTTTAATTTGAGCACTACCCAGATAATAAGATTTGTTTAATTTAGGTTAATTTGAGCACTACCCAGATAATACGATTTGTTTAATTTAGGTTAATTTGAGCACTACCCAGATAATAAGATTTATTTAATTTAGGTTAATTTGAGCACTACCCAGATAATACGATTTGTTTAATTTAGGTTAATTTGAGCACTACCCAGATAATAAGATTTATTTAATTTAGGTTAATTTGAGCACTACCCAGATAATAAGATTTGCTTAATTTAGGTTAATTTGAGCACTACCCAGATAATAAGATTTGTTTAATTTAGGTTAATTTGAGCACTACCCAGATAATAAGATTTGTTTAATTTAGGTTAATCTGAGCACTACCCAGATAATAAGATTTATTTAATTTAGGTTAATTTGAGCACTACCCAGATAATAAGATTTGTTTTTAATTTGAGCACTACCCAGATAATAAGATTTGTTTAATTTAGGTTAATTTGAGCACTACCCAGATAATAAGATTTTTTTTTAAATTTGAGCACTACCCAGATAATACGATTTGTTTCTTAATTTGAGCACTACCCAGATAATACGATTTGTTTCTGAATTTGAGAACTACTCAGATAATACGATTTGTTTCTTAATTTGAGCACTACCCAGATAATATGAATTGTTTCTTAGTTTGAGCACTACCGGATAATAAGATTTGTTTCTTGGAGTTTTTTGGTTTTTTTTTTATTAATTATTAACTTCATGAGTATGTTGTAAAATGTGCTTGCATTGATTTTGATATGATGCTAATACAAATATAAGAATTAAAGTTAATGTTCTTTAATGTATTCATGGGTTGAATAAGTATAGCAATACAATTAGTTCTACTTTTGTTTTTTCACACTTTATTATGATAATAATGTGTAATTTTGTAATCCAATGATGAATATTTAAGTTGGTTTATTAAGGAAAAAAATAAGTTTGTTGAAGAGAAGTATTGAAACACCACTTCTGGCCATAAAGTTTCTGGAATGTTCCTTTTGGCCAAATTTGGTCCAACAGTGTTCTTTTTTAATATTAATTATGAAGCATATTACATCATTTTATTTTTACATTTCGTTTTACTAAAGTAAGTGTGCATAGTAAAACATTTTACAGATATTATTTTGTAAAATATATCGCTGGCTTTTATAATGGATTAATTTTCCTCATACATTAGTGATACGATATTTGTGGACTATAACATGGTTTTTAGTCCTATATTTAACTGTAGAGTTAAAAAAACAGTATAAATTTTGATTAAAGTTGCTGTAGTTATTTATTGTAGCAACTAAGTATAACTTGTTGAAAGGAATGTCCTTGTGCTTCCTGTAACACTTGTGTCTGTGTAATGGGACTATGACAGAGTGAGGAACTAGTTCTGCATCTGGGCATTCTTATATCATTTTGTAATTAGTGTTTAAGGTCTAAGATAAGGAAAATCACTTTTTCATAGTGCCTGTTTTGCTACATTATATGTTTGGATGTCATAGAGACAAGGCATAACATAGTAGTTAACTTTTTGATTTGTGGATCTGAGGGTCCATGGTTTGTGTCCTGACACCACAAAAAAACAACATTCCCCCCACATTTGAGTAGTGGGTGCATTATAATAGTGATGTCAGATCCTTTTATTCTGTCAGAGTAAACCAAGGGTTGGTGGTGGGTGTTGTTAACTATTTTTTATTTTGTTTTAGAATTTTGCACAAAGCTACTCAAGGGCAATCTGTGCTAGCGGTCCCTAAATTAGCAGTGTAAGACTAGAGGGAAAGCAGCTAGTCATCATCACCCACCTCCAACTCTTGGGCTACTCCTTTACCAACGAAAAGTGGGATTGACCGTCACATTATAATACCCCCACAGCTGAAAGGGTGAGCATATTTGGTGCAACGGGGATTCGAACCCACAACCCTCAGATTATAAGTTGAACGCCTTAACACACCTGACAATGACGGGCCTGTTGTTAACTGTTTGCCTTCTTTATTATCTATCAGTTTACACATATGGGCAAGTAGTGTAGATAGTTCTTGGATGCCATGATAGAATAATAATTAGGCCATTGCATTATAATAATAATAAATATATAGGTTCAATTTTTTTTATACCTACTGCCCTTTTGGTTTGTGAACTGTTGAAATATTTGTGTTTGAAAACTACAGGAATTTTGTTTATTGAGAAGTCAGAACTTGTGTTAGGGTAAGTATCCTTTATATTGATGGATTCAATGGGTAAGAAAGAAAACTATTTTACAGTTTTTAACACGGAAATAAATATAGAATGTGTATAGAAGGCCAGTTGATCGATTATTTCATTAATCAATCAGCAAGCCAAAAATCAAAATATTTATAAATTTCACTCTTGCGAAATGATAAAGTCAAAATTCTGATGTCTGAGAGTTTTTATAAGGCATATTTGTACAGTGTTCAAATGTTATACTTGTTGGTTATGTTTAATAAATGCACTGGAATCACGAGGGTTGTTCTGTATTGTTAGGCTTAACAAATTTTGATTTATGAAAATAGCTTCGTTTTCTGTTCTGTTACTGTAAGTTTTCTTGTGATGCTTGGCGTAGTGTAGCCTGGATTGTGGATTCGAACTTCCCTCACCGAACATACTCTTCCCTTCAGTCATGAGAGCGTTATAAAGTTACAGTCAATTCCAATATCAATTGATAAAATAGCCCAAAAGCTGCTTCCCTTTTCGTCTAATCACGGAAGTCTAGCGCAGAAAGCCTTTGAGTAACTTTACGTGAAATATAAAAACAAATTTTGATATTTTCCACTCCACAGTGTTCATCCTGATAAGTAACAAAATGCTTTGAAAAACAAATAAAAACATCCACAGTGTTGCCTGCCCTGCTTTATATGCAGCTAATAGGTGGCGCTAGTTCTTTATTTTTATTAATACAACTGGTATCGTATTAATTGATCGAAATGTAAAGAAAGAGTAGCATATTTCCCACCCTTTTATGTACGACCCCTATATAATGAAAATAAAAGTATAAAATCCAAATGTATCTGTTTAATTCTGTGGGTTTTGTTAACCCGTTGCAAGGTATATTTGCGTCGAGTCTAATTTATGTATCAAACTCTGAACCAGAGCCTAAATGAAAATAACGAAAAGGGTGTTTGGACGTGTTAGCCCAAGATACGGGCCTTCCATGTTTCACGACAATCTATCCAGAAGTAAAATAATGGCGCATAATTGTGATTGTTGGAAAGACAATGGAAATGCAGTATGTTTGTCTGTCAAGGTAAATAAAACAATGCCATATCTCCATAATGTATCTTTATTAGCTAAATATTTCGCTTTTACAGAGAGGATGGTAAATATTCTAATTTAGATTCAACTGGATTAGTGAACTTTTTTAGGATATCGATAGCTTTTGACGAAGTTGTGAAAAAGATATATTGTAGGTCATTATTTTATTAACCCGAATGGAAATGTATGATAAGAAACTCCAGTTTGCGATAAAGAAAGATAATAATAATATGTTTCTCTCCTTAAGGGAAAGGCATAGTAACAACGCAAATAACTATAGTTCTTGTTCTGATGTTAGGGCCTGGCATGGCCTAGCGCGTTAAGGCGTGCGCTTCGTAATCTGAGGGTCGCAGGTTCGCGCCCGAGTCGCGCCAAACATGCTCGCCCTCCCAGCCGTGGGGGCGTTATAATGTGACGGTTAATCCCACTTTTTGTTGGTAAAAGAGTAGCTCAAGAGTTGGCGGTGGGTGGTGATGACTAGCTGCCTTCCCTCTAGTCTTACACTGCTAAATTAGGGACGGCTAGCACAGATAGCCCTCGAGTAGCTTTGTGCGAAATTCCAAAACAAACATGTTCTGATGTTATGCTTAATGAAAACTGGATACTAAATTCGTTCCAAAACAAATAAAGCAGCTGGGATATGTTGGTTTTTTTGTTGGTTTTTTTTTCGTAGTCACCCACGAAATATTAATACAATCTAATTTTAGTATTTGAAGATTGCCGTTTTGTTTAATAATAGTATGTTGTACTAATAAAAAAAAATACATGTTTAATACATTGGAGTCTGTAGGTGGTCACGTGCTAGCGATTTTAACATTCATTGGATGCTCTTGCTCAACCAATAATAGAGCACAACTGATATACGAGTTGTTCTACTGATCTTTTTGTTAATACTGTATATGTGAAACAGCACGTGGCGTTAGGAGCTGGAAAGTATACTGCGACTTGTAGTTAGTTATGATGGATGACATGTGTATGTTTTCTTCTGCCGGATAAACTTGTGCTAGTGTAGCATTGCAGTGTAAAGCATTATTGACACAAATATATGTGAAATGTTTATGCGTAAAGAAGGATTTATAATACGTTTAATTGCTATAATATAAGTAACAATTTTCAGTTTTGAAAATGATAGCTGTTTTGCTTGTTTTCACTTCGGTATACTTGGCTGTAAGGTAAGTAACAGAGTTTCACACCCTAACAATTGTTATTTAACGAATGTATTGCTTAAATAATGTTCTTCGCTGTGCTTTGTTTGTCCAAGCGCCATAATGGTAATGGTGTATTATTCTTGGAAGGTTTTATTATTATATTTAATTTAGAGTTTATCAGTGTTTTGAAGTTTACGTAACTAACAAGTAGCAAAAATAAAATTATAACGGTCTTACGATAATGCACAGGTAGGTGTACAGGTAAGTGTAGAGAAGTCGTGTGAAGTGAAACTTGGGGACATACTGGTAGTAGTTAATACTGTATTTGGGGTTTTTTACAACCGAAGTGTTCACTGATAGGTGCGTCAATTCTTTGAAAGTACATGTTATTATAAAACAAGAACAGTTGCGTCTGTGGGAAAGGCAGACATAGTCAAAAATTGATAAGTGTCGACATGAAAATGACTTAGTTCTATTTAAAACTTGTATAACGTTGTGTTCCATCGTAGATAGGTTAGTTAACTTGTAGTAGTAGTTGTCATGTGTTAACATTTTTATCACTACTCATTTAGCAGTATAAAATTTTTGATATATAATTGTTAGGCCTTAAATTTATTTGTGAGAACAGTGCTTTCTAACCAATGTTAGCCATGTTATTGACACGCTCTTTGCTGCTCCGTCAAGGTCAAACATACACTGTTCACGTGCACACTAGCCGGTCGTTGCTCCTGAAACATTTTTTTTTTCTATATAACATTGTGTACAACATTTGTAATCTAATCGTTGATAAAGACTCATTGGACTTATCACGAAGCGATAATAGGAACTAAAGTGTTACACTTTAAAGGTATTCTAATGTGTTACTTGTAGGCTGTGCATTACAACGAGACACATGATGCTGTACGTAATGTGAACTGTTTATGAAATATTTTTGTCAGAATAAATAGCTATTAATGGAAAATATTTTGCACTGTTTGTACGATGTCTCTTTACGAACTGGTGTGTCATTTTGTATTACAGATTTAAGTAACAACTTCGTACATTTGTAAAGTTTTACCAGTGTCATATCATTAACTGGTGCCACCCTTTCAAGGGGTGGATCTTCAATTTATTAGCCCTACTAACATTAATGAGTATATTTTCTTACGCATCTGAGGCTTGGGGCGAAACTGTAGTTTCAGACCTAAGTCACAGAAAATAACCCTTAAAACTTGTACATCTCATGACTTTCCCACGTATGTGTGTGTGTGTATATATAAAAGGATTTTGTAGTGTGCTAAAAAACACCCCTCAACAGTATCTTTACGGGGGGGGGGACTTCAGCCTCCCTTCCGAGATTGTTTAAGGTTTGCTCCAACACCGGTACTTTTATTGGTGTTATGTTTAGCTCATAAAAAATATTGAAGTCTGAAACCATAAGTTTATATGTTTAATTAATTTGAACCGTGTAAGCATGTACTATTTGGATAATTTATATTGACGTCACTATAACTATCAGTTTATATTTGGTTGAAAACCCTTTATCTTGCACTTAATTCATATAAATGAAATAATTAGGTGTAGTTTATAAATGTGTTGAAAAAATAGTAATGTGTTTTACACACGTGTACTTGATGCAACATGCGAGGTTTACAGTTATTAATACATAGTGTAAGCTTGCATTCTGTTAGCAAGTACACGAATTGCAACATTAAAAAATACTGTTGATTTAAGTAAAACAGTTTCTTCTACAAAAAAGATTCACCTCTGCCCAAGACACAGGCGTAAGAACAGGAAGTTATTCTCCTGTGGTGATCAATATTACCACTAGTATTAGTAAGGGTTTAGAGGTAGCAGTGCAGTTTAAGACCAGCTTTACTACACAAAAAGGAATGTTGGCTATTTATTTTTGAATATCATTTTAGTATACGGAATTCTGTGTGTTATCAAAAACATACCAATAACCAACTTGTTATTTAGTAAATAATATTGTTTTGTAATAATAAATACGCGTAAACAAATTACTGTCGTATTAGTTTCTCATGTTTTTTTTATCTTCAAGAACAGCTCCGGGAGTTAGATAGTAGTACGTTTGGTTAACTAATTTTAACATATTGAAGAATTGAGGAAAAAGAAAATATAAGAGTTCACTTTCGTAGTATTGATGTTCGTTCATATTTTTTCAGATTTTAAGAATTAATTTGCTTAAGTCAAGTCTGTTTTTTTTTATTATTGGTAGACTATACACTGTAGTTGTATATACAGCTTGTGTTGGTTAAAAAATCAAGACATTGAAAGAGTTTAGGGCACGTTTGCAATGAAACTATTTTATTGCATCAGAATGTACGTGTATACTTATATATCGGGTCAGTCGTACGTAGCTAATGGTTTGTCGTCTAGAGTACGTTAGCCTTTAAAATAAATATTTTTGTTTAAACATCCACTTTTAGAACAGGAACATAATTTCAAAATTTTTAATCAGCTTTGTTTGAAACACCGACAAAAATATTGTCAAAGAATGTGTAAATAATAATGATAATAAAAATATTTGAGCTTTAAGCCTCAACATTGAAAAGTCGGACTCTAAATAATGAAAAAATATTATTACGTATCAGTGTTTGAGAAAAGATAATCTGGCCACAGATAGATAAATATATTCATAGTTATATGGACAAAAAATGCTTTTATAAGGGTGACATCTGACGGCAGGAGTAGGCAACTTGTTTTTCATAACGGCCACAACTGTGGCTAATGAAAACAACTTTGGCCACATTATTAAAAAATAAATAAAATTGAAAGATCTTAGTTTCGTCAAAATAATTACATTTCAACTAACCTTCAATGTGAAAATTAATGGGGGGTTTTCATCAACAAATTTTGTGAAATTTGGCTTAATATTTATGCTCAATGAGCTCTGCCTCTAAATTTATATCGGTAAGCCGAGATCTGTATCTAAACTCGAGAAAATCTAGCGTAGATGATGTTCACTCGCACACCCATGTGGATCCAAACATCGAAAATAATTTTGAAATTGCTATATTTAAATTTGGAAGACTCATCTATCAGAATAGTGACCCATTTTTTTCTGATAGAGCATTTTTGTTTACCTTTTATGTGTTCTACACTTCGCAGGGTAAGCTTCTCGTCTTCAAATCCACATTTATCCAAAGACAAAGATGTAATTTCCGTACTACTAAATTTCTTAAGTCAAATTGAAATGGATCATGCAAAAATTCAAATATTAATTTCAAATTTTTAAATTCGGAGAAACGTGTTTCAGTTTTTTTTGGTTTTTTGATCCAGTTTACATATGGATCATCTTTAGCATAAGAGAAATCATAGTCATTATTATTTTCTAGAAAACTATTCAGCTTTGCAAAATGTGTCAAATCATTCTTTTGTAATTGTTCCGCAAGGAGGTTTACCTTCAATTGAAATTCATGAATAGATTGTGATTGCTCTCTTATTATTTTCTCTCTTCCCTGAAGCTTCGTATTCAAATTATTCACGTGATCCATCATGTCGCACAGAAAGTGCAAATCACACTGCCATGATAAAGTTTCAATTTCAGGGAAGTTTTTAATCTTACCTTTTTCAACAAGATAATCTTTTATTTGAGGAAATAAGGAAGTAAATCGTTCCAAGACCTTTCCTCCACTTAACCATATTACATTTGCAAAATCAGTAAGATCATCAAAAGTACAATCACTGTGTTTTTTCAAAGACTCAACAAACTGTCGATGAATGAGAGAGCTTCCACTTTTAATATAATTCACAATTTTTACAACAATGCCCATCAAGTTTTTCAATTCATCACTTTTAGACATCTAAGCACATAAATTTTCCTGATGCGAAATCCAATTTAAAGATGGCAGCAAGGATTTCACATTATTTTCAATTAAATGCTGTTTCAAAAAAGAAAAATCGTAATTCCTCCCCAGTCATGGCAGGAGCATCATCTCGTTTGACAGAAATCAGTTTTTTAAATCCAGATTGAATTTTTTTGACATTTCAAGAAAGTATTCATAATGTTTTTTTCCACATGTTCAATCTCATAATCCATGAAGGCCGAACATTTCTTCCCTTATTTGAAGATCTGAAGTTACATATCGAACCCAAAATATCAATTGTGCAGTGTCACTAACATTTGTTGGCTCATCTAGTGCTAAAGAAACAGTCATCTAGTACAAACAGTCTTTTAGTTGTTCAAGCAACTGATTTTCTATGTCTTTTGCTAACTCTAGCATTCTGCGGACAATTATTCTTCGACTTAATCGCAAGTTATTTACTTTTTGAAAATATCTTTTATTTTGAATCATAATTCTCAACAGAGTTTTGATGACCACAATCAATATTTATTTTACTAGTTCATCATCAGAAAAAAATTTTTGAGCTAGAATCAAAGCCACTTTATAGCTAGCTAATGTAACTGGTTCTATCGATGATAAAATTTGTTTAGGCCTCCCTTTGTTCACAAAGTTCTGTTTTCAGACGGCTTATTTCATTCATACGATTTTTGCTATCAACTGGAAATGTTACACCAAATTAATTGTGAAAAATGTTAGTGTTGCTTAAGGTTGTATACTTTATTATTCCTAAAAACTTTGTTACACAAAAGACACACTGACTTATTATTTGCTTCAATTACTGCAACTCCCAACTTTCATTAAATTCTTGTTTCACATTTTTTTCCAGTCATGCGCCATTCTCTTTTCAGCAGTAATACCATAAATTGTCTTTATTTTCTGAGTGTTTACCATCATCTGGATTCTTTCATTTTCGAATTATCCACTTATCCATGTTATGGGATTAAAAACAACATATATTTAAACACTTGAAAGTTGCACGATAAAAATATTTGCAAGCGCATGCAAAACAACGCACACTCGATAACAAATATTTAAACCAGACTGATGTTACAAAATGGCGGAGTCTGTGGCAGTGATGAAGCGCGCGACATCAGCGATGACATAAGGCAGTGTAGTTGCTGATTACCAAATTGGCGATAAAAAATAAATGATGGAAAAAGTTGATTCCTAAACTCAGAGTTGGTCACAATTGTGCTATCCACTGGACAGGTGGTCAGTGGCCATGGAGTTGCACACCCTGTCTTAGAGTATATGTTTCTGCAAGATTTTATTTTCTAACCCTTACTGTGAAAATTTTAACAACCAACGAAGCTCTTGTTTCTAAACCTAAATCACCGTCGATCTTGACTGTCAGTACAGATGGACACTGATATTCTTTAGCTTAGAATTTAGGGTTTGCATCTGTATATCATAGTCATACAATTCATTTGACTTTGAATAATAACAATGATAAATATATTTGAGTATGCTCTACATATATTTTTTAAAATAGCGTGCATTTTATTTTCAAAAATGTATTTTCTGCTAATGAAAAATATCGACAAAGTTTATACAGTTGATAACTTTTATCATAAAAGATGCGTAATTAACTTGGTAAGTTGTATCGTAAAATGTTTCAATAACGTGGTAGATTGTGTCATAAATGCTGCAATTATTTTATGTAAACGTGTGAGTTGCGACTAGATTAATTCAAAATGTTTTTGTTATCTTTCCTTTGGTGAAACATCTGTAACACCTATACCTTATTTTCTTATATTACATTCTCTTTCAGACAAACCTTTAAGGCAAATGTTTCATTTTTTATTCAGAAGGAACTAGAGCAGTGGTTCTTAATCTGGGGGTCGTGACCCCCTGGGAGGTCGTTTGAAATTTCTCGGGGAACACGGAAGGTTTGGGAGTTATTGAGGAAATCACGTAGCAGTTTGTAGTTTTAGTTGCAAGTGCCTGTAACTGCCCACCAATGAGAAACACGCTGAAGTGCGGTAGTTGAACCGCGTCAAGATGCTTGTTGCGCAACCACTTGTCTAATTTTGAGTAACAATTTTCATATATTACAACGTTTTGAATTGCCTAAATTTTTTTAACTATATAATATTAATACATCGAACTTAAAATTTAAATATCAAAGTTTCCATCGTATTTAGTGTGTTTTCTCATTATTTATTTATATATATATAATGGTTATTATTTGTTATATATATAATATATGAACCCTCACACTGAGTGAATAAGTAGGTTTTGTATGATGTTCAGTAATTCCATGGATTTTGCATTTGTTTAGCACTTGTAGCGTTTCTCAAAGTCATTTATTTGTAACATTTTCAGTAAATTAGGATCTTTATATGGTTTTGTTTTATTCTACCTTTACGCAAAGTTCACCACTACAAAAATTATTATAGGGGTCACGGTAATACCCTGGAGAGTCTCAGGGGGTAAGACGATGAAAAAGGTTAAGAACCACTGGACGAGAGGGACTTGCTGGCTCTCCAAAGTCAGTCGAAAAGCTTCGCTCTTGTGATATATTGGTGGAAACATCCACATCTCAACACAGTGAACTCTTATATTCAAAGGCAATTGGGGATATACCTATAGAGGTTACATCTCATGTTACTTTGAATTCATCACGGGGAGTTATTGTTGAGAGGGATCTGGAGAACATCCCAGAGTCAGAGATTCTCGCTGGTTTCTCCACCCAAGGAGTTTCTGCAGTGAGGCGTATCTCAACTTGCAAAGATAGAATTATGGTGCCGACCAATGTCCTCATCTTGACATCACCACGTCCATCTCTCACCACCGTCAAGGCAGGTTATCTTAATTGCAGGGTACGGTCATACATTCCAAACCCTCTCCAATGTTTCCACTGTTAGCGGTTCAGTCACTCAAACACGTTATGTCATGGTACCTTAATGAGTACTCGTTGCAGTGGCGAGGAACATGATGCCTATGAGTGTGAAACGGACCCTCATTGCGTTAATTTCAACGGCTCTCATCCGTCCTACTTTCGTTCTTGCCCTAAATGGTTGGAAAAAAAAGAGGTGCACCGTTTGAAGACGATTCAAAACCCTACTTACTCTGAGGCTCGAAAGTTACTGTCCACCACTTCATCTCGGACGTATGCTGCTGCACTTCGTTCCACTACTACAGTGGGAGTGCAGACAGATCTCTCTGTGCCTCCAAAAGAATCGTTCTCAAAACAAATGAAAAGTCGTTTGACCTCCATGGTTATAAAAGTTGATGAATGAACTTCACCACCCACCTATGTCCCTAACATACATTCCAGCAAACCCAGTATCCACTTCCTTTTATTCTGGGTACATCTTCTTCTCCCACCTAAAGATGCAAAACGATCATTCATTCACGTCCTCATTCGCTGGAATCCTCTTCCAACAGCAAACATGCTCGCCCTTTCAGCCGTGGGGCGTTATAATGTGACGATCAATCGCACTATTCGTTGGTAAAAGAGTAGCCCAAACGGTAGCGGTGGGTGGTGATGACTAGCTGCCTTTTCTCTAGTCTTACACTGCTAAATTGGGGACGGCTAGCACAGATAGCCCTCGAATAGTTTTGAGCAAAATTAAAAACAACAACGACGACAGCAAAGACATGTCTAATTGACCCAGGGCAGGATCCATGGAGGTTGATAGACCTCCATCGAATGAAGACAATTCAGAAATGACAGGTTGTATGATGGACGAGTGTATGGAGGGGCGGCACTGTTGGTTGATCAGCATATGCTCACCCTGTCTTTGCCACTCGACACACCCTTGGAGGCCGTAGCCATCTATGTGTCCTGAAGAGACCTATGATCAATCAAATCTTGTTGCTCTTCTTGAACAGTTGCCATCTCCCTTTTTAATACTGGGAGCCTTTAACAGACATAATCCCCTCTGAAGAGGTATTGATATTGATGGGAGGTGTTGCTACATTGAGCACATGATCTCTGATCACAACTTTTATATTTTCAATACTGGTTCTTCTACTTATTTCCATGCACCTCGTCAGTCCTTTATTGCTATTGATCTCTTAATTTGCTCCCTTCACTATTCCCCATTTTTCATGGAGGTTGACAATAACTCGTGTCCGTGGAAGAATTTTGCCTACCACATGACACGGAAGGCTAAAAGCATGCCTGGGATATATTTCCTAGGTATTCCACGCTCTCGAACCCCATCACTTTCCAGCATGCCCGTGCACATATTCGGCAGGTAAGTAACACTTCTTCATTCTCCATCTTCTTAACCATCAAGACTTAGGCAGAGTGATCATTTTTCTTCCTTCGAGCTGATTATCTCTATGACTATAATCGCCCTTTTACACTGGTGGAACTCAACTGGCTTTTCATTGGTCTAGCAGTACATCAGTCGGACTTGATGATACACAGTACGAGATGCTGCGCTATCAACCTCCTGCTTCTCTTGCTATTCTTCTGATTGTTTTAACTGGATCTGCTAGGAAAATGTTTTCCTGATGCCTGGTGCCAGGATATTGTCCTACCTTTTTTAAAGCCTGGGAAGGATCCAATATTCCTTGAAACTACCGTCCAGTTGCTTTGACGAGCTGTCTCTGTAAGATTTTAGAGACGATGGTTAATGCTCATCTTGTTTGGTTCCTTGAATCAAACAACCTCCTCTCACCCACCCAGTATGAGTTCCGATGACAATGCTCTACCATATACCACCTGATTTGACTTGAAACATCAATCAGAGAAGCCTTTCTCAAATATCTTGTATCAATATTCTTTGAACTTGAGAAAGCTTACGACACTACGTGGAGGTATGGCATTTTGAGAGACCTCCACTTATATGGATTATGTGGTCATTTGCCCATTTTTATTAAACTATTTTTGATGGACAGGCGATTCCAAGTTCATGTGGGTTCGACACTTTCCCGTTCTTTTCTGCTCGAACTTGGAGTCCCTGAGGGCTACGTTTTGAGTGTCACACTTCTCAGTATCTCATCTCGTGTCAGTCGTCGAGCATGAGGTATATTGAGCGGTAGCTGCAGACTGCCCTCAGTTGTTTACTGAAGTGTACCACAGCAAATGATTTTAACTTCTCTTTCTCTAAAACCATTTTCATGCACTCTTGCCGCCAACGGGGTATTCACCTCGATCCTGAACTCTGTGTTGGTGAAGTTGTGCTACTTGTAGCCCCTGAGACAAGTTTCTTGAGGCTTATCTTTGACCGTAAGCTGACCTTTATACCATACATCAAGCAGCTACGAATCTAATGTACAAGAGCACTGAACACCCTCCGTGTTCTCTCTTCCACCACTTGGGGAGTGGATTGATCTTCTATATTAATGATAAATTGTGGTCTTATTTGATCAAAACAAGACTATGGGTTCTGTGGCTCTGCCAGGACCTTGGCCTTGAAGGTGTTGGACTCTATTTATCATCAGAGGCTTCGGCTCTGCACCGAGGCTCTTCGTATTTCCCCAGTCCAGAGTTTGCACACAGTCTCATGAACCTCTTGTACACCTCTGCCGTTTGCAAATGCCTTTAGTGTATGCTTCGAAGCTTCGATCCTTGCCACAGCATCCCACCTGGGGTTGTGTTTTACTTCCTCAGTGGGCCATGCTTTATCAGAACAGACGATCTACCATTGTTCCTTTTGGCCTTCGTATCCAGGCGCAGTTGGATGAATTGGGTCTGTCTTTGGATAACATTGCTGTATCCACTGGTCAGCCCATCCCAACATGGCTTGTTACAGTCCCCACATATGACCTGTGTTTAAGTCATATGAGAAAAGCAGACACTCCCAATTGGAAATATTGTCTGTTATTTGCTGAAGATCTTTCGAACCATCCTTCCATTCCTATTTATACAGATGGTTCGAAATAAGGTGATTGTGTGGGCTCTGCCATGGTTTGTTGTGGTTCCGTGGTTGTGCACAGAATCTCCTCTACAGTTTCTGTGTTTACTGCTGAACTGTATGCCATTTCGCTTGACCTGGATCACATAGAAGCTAAGCAGTACTTGAATTGCACTATTTATACTGACCCGCTTAGTTGTCTACTGGCCCTGGAATTACTTCACATTAGTTCACACCCTGTTCTCGCCGATATTCAAAACCGAATAACCCATTTTTCTTTAACATCTACTTTTGTCCAGTTTTTTGGATAGCATGCCACGTTGGTAGTCGCGGGAACGAGCTCGCTGACACTGCAGCTAAATCTATCTGCTCTAATACTGTCACTGCTGTACCTGTTCCATACATGGACTGTGGTAACGTATTCAAAGCTCGGTTCCATGCCAGTTGGCAGTAGACTTGCAGTGAGCAACGTGAAAACAAGCTTTTCCAAATAAAACCCTCTATTGGACTTTGGCTGTCTTGCTTCCGTAAGGATCGGAAAGCGGAAGTTGTCCTAACTGGACTACGCGCTGGTTACAGTTTTTTAACTCATTGTTTTCTTTTATCTGGGACTTGATGCACCAGTGTGTTGTATGTGTGACACTCAGGTCACAACAAATACATTTACTGTCTTGCCATCGTTACGACTTTCAACGACGGTACCGTTTAAACATGATTTGTCCCAAGGTTTATCCATCACGTTGGAAGGTGTCATTGGTGATGGTGACACTGTCCACCTTACAAATGTATTTAGTTTTTTAAAGGTCATTAATCTTTTTAATGCTATTTAAGTTTTCAATTTATAAATTAGGCCTACTTTTGATATGATTCCTTTTCAAGAATTAAAGTATAAGTAGTTCGATTTGAAATTAGAAAATGGCCGTAACGTCAAATAACTCGGAACCAGAACTGGAAAGGTCAACTTCAGGTGGATAACACTGATGTTTGAACTTACCCGTCAGTCTTCCTGGCGAGTTGTGATAATTAAAATTATGCTACAGAAAGTCCTTTACATCTTGTATTAATGTAGTTTCTCTGTTTACTACTGTAAACTAAAAATAGAATTTAATGTTATTTATGTTTTTAATTCAAAAATGAAACTTTGTTTTATCTTGATTTCTTTTACAATTTTAATAAATTTACTTT
>NC_134831.1:186991720-187048852 GCF_004210375.1 Tachypleus tridentatus
AAAGTTCTAAAACCTGGTTATCGAGAATGTATTAAAACTCAACAGAGTGACGGTACGGATATTCTAAGTGTCTATAAACAAGTGAAGAAATTCACACACAAAATCTTAACACGTAAACACTGTTATCTAAGATAGACCTCTGAGGAACGAGAGACCAATTCACCAGATACCTTCCCCCTTGGTAATACATAACACTACACCAACCCTCCCTTACACATATTGTGCCCCCCCCAGTAGTACAACGGATCTCTGCGGACTCACGCCGCTAGAAACCGAGTTTCGATACCCATGTAACTTTGTGATTAATTCTAAACAAAAAATATTTGGTGATGTCATCTATTCTTCTCTATTCCAAATTTCGTTTTTGCACCATCTAAAAATCTTCCACGCATGCGAATTAATCTTCTAAAATAGCATCTTTTATCAGTATAATTTGAGATGGATCCGAGAATCACAAGGTAAACTAACAATACCGAAAGATGAATCATCCCGTGTCCAGAGTCCATATTTAACCTGTTAGGACTAAGCTTATTTTTCTGTCTAATGAATAAACGATAATATTTTACATAATACTATTATGTCATCTGAAAGCTGTAAATTAAAAACCCTGGCGTTGATCTTAAACCTACTTATAGTTAAAATGGAAGTTATAATTTTAATTATAATAGTAAAACATTGGCTTTCATGTTCAAGGTTGCTTTCCATTGTCAGTATGTTAAAAAATTCCAAGTTTCTTAATTCCCTTTAATATTGAACTTGAATTAATGTATCAAAATAACTATATGTCGGAACTATATTACAGAGCGGTGCAACACCAGTAAAGTAACTAGTTGGCAGGTTACAGTATTCTATTATATAGTTTTGGAATCTTCTCGAATGATAACATACCCACGTACAGTAAAATTACTCTATCAAGGAATATTGAAGTCGAGATATACCCTGTTTTAAAAGAGTGTACGTTAGCCAAGTAATAATAAACACGCTTTCGTATCTTCGATTATTAAGAAATTCAGTTGTAAGATTCTTAAATAGCATACTTACTTCGTTTTGTAGAATTCTGTGTAAAACTAAACACCAGAGGTAACTGTCATTTTCCAAGTGATGTATTAAAGAGAAGGTAATTAGGCAAAACTCTCTCTTACGAATTCTCTGATTACGCCTCACCAAGATGAAATAATAGTGGAATTGGTCGCCACATTGAAACGCCTCCACGACCGGAAGAGCGAATATGTTCGACAATGGGTTTCGATCCAGCGACCAACAAATTACGTATCGTGTTCTCCTAACAACAAAATTGTATGTATTCTCAAGACAGCTGGTCTGGGTACTAAACCTTCAATTAAAGTAAATTGCAGAACAGCGTTTTGACCCTCTTAGTTTATATTTGTTAACCAAGGCCAGAATATGTGGCAACTAGTTAGGGATTTGAAATATTCAATAGAAAGTACTTTTATTCCAAGATCCGTAAAGAAACATCCAAGATAAATAACGTGTGTTAACAGTGGCCTAATATCTTTCTTGAATAGCGACTTGTATATCTGAACGTATTGTTTATTAAACATGTCACTACTGTGTACTGATATAGATCACGTTATCTCTTAATCATGAAAAGATTCTTTATCTTAATAAAGTCCATTGTGAAAAAAGGAAGATGGAAAACGGAAAAATAGGCGAGAGTAAGACAGTAACTTCTTACAAAATGGATATTTCCCACTCAAGTCAGTCATTGGAATATAGAGTAGCTAAAGCAGCTTTTACCTTAAAATTAAAATAATACATTTAAAAATAATAAATATTGTTCGAGTGCATAAAGCAGATCAAATATTATACTAAACAGAAGTATACTATCCAACATTAACGGTGCAATAAGTTTAACCAAAAACCTATATCTTTGTGTAATTATCTAAATTTATTAACGAAAAATATATAAAAGTGCACTTTAACTATATTATGCATAGTAGCTTAGTTTGTTGGTTTTTTTTTGTTGTTTTTTTTGTTTACTCTAACTTGTAAGAGTCAATTCAGCTTTCAATTTGGCAACAAGCCAAAATATGTCTGTCAGGCATATGGTTGAACTCTTGATACAGTGAGAGCTAAAAGTGCAAAAATGCTCATATGCTAAGGTTTTAATATTAAGCCTAATTGTATTCCATTTAGATTTTGCTTTGAATCTATGAAAAGTGATACATTTGAAATTGTAGATAACGATTAATGTGTATTTTGCGTAATATTTTTTGTTTGGTTTGTTTTTTGAATTGCGTTCAATGTTACACGAGGGGTATCAGCCCTAACCATCCCTAATTTAGTGGTGAAATACTAAAGGGAAGACCTCTAGTGGAATTCATCGTAATAGCATAGCGTCCTCACGGATGAAAGGGAGAGCTGTTTGAGGGGACAGGGATTCGAACCCGCGCCATTCAGATTACGAATGAAGCGTCCTAACCAGTTGGCCAAGCCAAGAGAAGGTTTTTTAGTATGATGAGTTAAAAATGTAATATAGTACAGTGTGATGTTTGTTTTAGAGTGGGGAATCGAACCATGGATCTTAGCGATGTAAATTCCTACGCTTCCCCTGTGTTTTGTGTCTATAAAAACAAGATGGTTTAGTTTTGGAGTCGCAAAGCACAATTCATTGAATTATCTTTTACAAACATTTTCTCGTTTTGTAATTCAAACAAAAACATAAAATTATGTTGTAAATGCATGTTCACATGTCCTTGAGCATATGTAATGATCTGTACGACTTTGAGGGGTTGACATGACTGTCCATAACATCAATTGTTCTCACAATTTGACCTCTAAGTATTGTGAATTATGGTACGTCTATATTTGTATAAATGTAATATTACTGGTTGTCGTGTGTTCATGTAACTATTTCGCAGGGTATGGATGGATCTTCACCAAACTTTATGGTGGTTCATCAGGTCCTTGCAAGGATACATAAAATGTTTCTGTTTTATGATTTTATAGGCGTTTTTACCACTACTTTGCCCCTCTTTTAACGGAACTTCACCGAAACTTGTGTGACGGTTCATTGGGTCATGTAGAGATATACTCAAACTTGCGGTTTCACATTTTATGTTTTGCAGTTTTTGTGGGTGGTTTTTGGTTTTTTTTTACAAGTACATTTAAGAGAAGCAACTTTTCGTGTCCTAAGATAACCTGTCATTAATCACGAATTTACATAATTTTCAACCAGGGAAAGGATACTCCAGCTAGTTATAAAATAAAGTTGTTGTTTTTTTATGTACAAAGCTGCACAATGTGCTTCCTGTGATGCGAGTATCGAAACCTGATTCTTAGCACCTTAATACCTCAGCCTTTTCACTGAGTCACTAGAGGGGGAGAGCGAACAAAATTAAAAAGGTGTGAACTCAGGATACACTTTTCTTCCAAGAGGTGGACTTTCGTAACATTAAATTCACTCACCAAACAAAGCTTTCCTCGATTTATTTTTAATCATTGGATTAGTGCAGTTGAGATAATCCAATAATTTCAAAAATCGGATATTGTTGGATAAGGAACAGCTAAAGTATTGCGAAACGCCACCTACTGGAAGAAAAGTTTAATTTTTAGCACATGCTTCCTTAAATTGTTATATTGCTAAGGGCGTTTATAGTTCAGTTCAATCTGTCTGTCTTTAGGCATAAACGTTAGGGACTCAGAATACATAAACTAAGGTGCCAAATTTTCTATCGCCACTACATCCATCAGGTCTAGTCTGTTTCTTCATTTGTTTGGGCGAGGAAATTGAAAGGGAAATATAGTTACTAACTGAACTTACTGGGTATGTGTCACGTTTCTTTTTTACCCTTCTAGCCCTTGTGGGACTTCGACTTGTCATAGGCCCGAAAGTGTCACTCCCATTACTTGTAATGTGACAGCCTCTTGTCTGTTACTGTCGTGACAGATCTGATGTGACATTAACCCTAAGGACAAAACTATCCATCATCCTGTTCAGACTGTTAAGCCTCAACAGACAGTGCTTTCAGCCTGTAGAACTTGAAACGAACTCTTAATAAGCTCGCCGTACAGGAGTTAACTCGGTAAATAATATCAGACAGCGCCCCTGGTGTAACTTAGAGAACTCTAAAAATACAATCAAACGGTAAAGTACACAGCTCTTCTTGATTCAATTGTCTGTCGGTCTGTGCACACTACTAGTGAATGTGAAGTTCCTAACCACCCCCATCCTCGGACATGATTAGGGAAATGTATGAAATCGTAGGAAAAAAGTAGCTCCAATATAAAAACACGTCGCAAAACGTAATAAGAAAATTAAAACGCCTACAATAACCACTTAATTTTCTGACGTGCAATCAGTGGAAGAAGGAAGTTATTTAGAAAGTAGGTGGAGAATAAAAGAATCGTGTGTGAGGTTTATATATGCATACGTATTTATATAGTAACGGAAATAATTATAAAAACACACGCAGATATCACAAACAATGTGTTGGGGTAATTAAATAGTAAAGTTATTGATTCATAAAGACTGGAGCAGAGTGATCAGTTTATTATAGTGGACAGAACGGTCTAGATGGACGAAACTCTCTTTGTTAACCTGACGATGACCTAAGAAGATCAAAACGGTGTTCTGTATTTTAATTTAATTAAAGTTTTAATACCCATACCATACATATTGAGAACAAATTTTTAGTTCAAATGGGTTTTTCGTTGTCACGAAGATGGGCCAAAATTTCCTCTTTGTTATGTTACCATTAGGATTACCACAAAAAATACAAAATAAAATAGATTACGTCGTACTATACTATCTCTTTCTGTATACATTCACTGGGCATCGAACAACATATTTTGTGATCATTGTAACGTACGGTTTATGGCTCTACGAACGAGAAATATCGTTGCAAGCGTCCTGTAATTTTTGTCCACCGTTTCGCTACATCAAGTGATCTCCTAAGCTTATTTAGCACCATGGATGGTCTTATTTTGCAAGCCCAAACATGATTGCGAAAGGAAGTTTCATTTGCCTTTAGGCCCGGCGTAGCCAGGTGGTTAAGGCACTCAACTCGTAATCTGAGGGTCGGGAGTTCGAATCCGGTCACATCAAACATGCTTGCCCTTTCAGCCGTGGCGGTGGGTGGAGATAATTAACTGTTTTCCCTCTGTTTTTCACAACTAAATTAGAGACGACTAGCGCAGATAGCCCTCGTGTAGCTATGCGCGAAATCCAAAAGCAAAGAAACAAACAAAACATTTGTCTTTCACCCGAGTCTATACTCTGGTGATAACCACTTTCACCTAATGAAGGAAAGGGACGGATCCCTATTCTCTTCCTTTTTTCCCTTCATTGTTTCCATATTTTTCTTAATATTGTATGCAGTGAGAAATCATAAACTATAATACTCAACGGCTGAATACAAAACAATCTTGGTTAAACTATGTTGTAATACCTAAATACTTGAATACAAAACAATTTCGTCAAACTAGGTCGAAATGCCTAAACATCAGAATACAAAACATCATGTTTAAATTACATTGAGATATCTAAATACTTGGACGCAAAACAACCTTCATCAAAAAACGTTGAAATACCTAAATACTTGAATGCAAAACATTATGGTGAAACTACGTTGAAATACCTAAATACATGAATACAAAACATTCTTGGTTAAACTACGTTGAAATATCCAAATAGTTGAAAACAAAACATGCTGGGTCAAACTATGTTGAAATACCTAAATACTTCAATACAAAACAATCTTAATTAAACTACGTTGAAATACATAAACACTCGAATAAAAAACGATCAGGTCAAACTACGTTGAAATACCTAAATACTCGAATACAAAACGATCAGGTCAAACTACGTTGAAATATCTAAATACTTGAATACAAAACGATCTTGGTCCAACAACGTTGAAATACCGAAATACTTGAATACAAAACCATCTTGGTTACACTACGTTGAAATACCCAAATACTTGAATAAAAACGATCTTGGTCAAACTACGTTGAAATACTTAAATACTTGAATACAAAATAACCTTGGTCAAACTACGTTGAAATACCAAAATACTTGAATACAAAACGATCTTGGTCAAACTACGTTGAGATACCTAAATACTTCAATACAAAACAATCTTGGTCAAACTACGTTGAAATACCTAAATGCTTCAATAGAAAATAGCCTTGGTCAAACTACGTTGAAATACCTAAATACTTCAATAGAAAACATGCTTGTTCAAACTATGTTGAAATACCTAAATACTTGAATACAAAACAATCTTTGTCAAACTAAGTTGAAATACCTAAATACTTCAATAGAAAACATGCTTGTTCAAGCTGTTGAAATACCGAAATACTTGAATACAAAACAATCTTGGTCAAACTACGTTGAAATACCCAAATACTTGAATAAAAACGATCTTGGTCAAACTTCGTTGAAATACTTAAATACTTGAATACAAAATAACCTTGGTCAAACTACGTTGAAATACCAAAATACTTGAATACAAAACGATCTTGGTCAAACTACGTTGAAATACCTAAATACTTCAATACAAAACAATCTTGGTCAAACTACGTTGAAATACCTAAATACTTCAATAGAAAATAGCCTTGGTCAAACTACGTTGAATACCTAAATACTTCAATAGAAAACATGCTTGTTCAAACTATGTTGAAATACCTAAATACTTGAATACAAAACAATCTTTGTCAAACTAAGTTGAAATACCTAAATACTTCAATAGAAAACATGCTTGTTCAAACTGTTGATATACCGAAATACTTGAATACAAAACAATCTTGGTCAAACTACGTTGAAATACCCAAATACTTGAATAAAAACGATCTTGGTCAAACTACGTTGAAATACTTAAATACTTGAATACAAAATAACCTTGGTCAAACTACGTTGAAATACCAAAATACTTGAATACAAAACGATCTTGGTCAAACTACGTTGAAATACCTAAATACTTGAATACAAAATAACCTTGGTTACACTACGTTGAAATACCCAAATACTTGAATACAAAACAATCTTGGTAAAACTACTCTGAAATACACAAATGCCTCAATATAAATCATCTCGGTCAAGCAACAATGAAATACATATATGGTTTAGTACAGTATACTTTGGTTTATTGTCTGGTTTAACTTAATGAACTTTTGGTGTTTGATATATTTACATTTTTTCTCAACCCTTCTATTAAAATAATAAATATAAAAATAATAAATAATGTATCCAGCGATTACGTTAACAAAAATGTCTTCTAGGATCCCATTAGATCACCGGAAGTACATTACTGTATTTGTTAACGTAATTTCCGGACACCGTATAACGAACGATTTACATTATATATATAAATCGTTTATCCGTTTGTTTCGGAGTTCCACGCGAAGCTAATGCCAAGGCTATCTGTGCAAGCAAGTCCCTCATTTAGAATTTTTCTTTTTAACTTTAAGAGCTTTTAACTCGCGGTAACGTTTCAAGATATCAGTCGTAATAAACTGAAATTAATGTAATTTCTCGGTGAAAAATGTACCAGTTCGAAGTTTTAGGGACCAACTAGGTATCGGAACATTAGGTTCGTCGATATGTTATTCACGTTAAGGCTGGTTTCTACCAATTTAGGTGTCTTGGCGGTAGGCTAGAATATTTCTATTTCTAATAAGCTTCTAATAATTTCTAATAAGGTTCTAAGGCTTGCGCTTCGTTACAGTTAAAACGAAATCTCTTTCTCACTTTGGAGCCATGAGAGTGACGATCAAATTGTACTATTCAATTAGAGTAGCTCGCGAGTCTATCACTTCATAATTTGAAATAAAAATTCAACAAACAAACGAACAGGAAATTTACCATTATACCACGGTCTCCTCCTTTGAATAAAGGTAACTAAAAGTTAAATATCTATTTAGAATACATAGGTGAGTACGTTTCTTAGGCCTAATATCGAGTTTGGGGTCTGAAAAAGTCACACAAAACAACGATTTTCTGCGAAGATCCAACCACGAATCTAAGTTATTTACAAGAAAAAGTTGACGAATACTTTATATTACGGAATTTGTTTGGTAAACACCTTATCACGCTTGTCCAGTTTCAAGAAACAAGACCGATCTCAAGGTAATTACATTGTATCTATGAGTCTGCATTTACGTTGGTTTCTCGAATGTTTAAAGATATGAGTCCTTTAAAATAAGCTTTTCCGTTCCGCTATCAATTAATCACAGTAACCCTAATTACATAGAAATAATGAAACGTTAGGCATCACTGAATAGAATAATCACCTGTCAGCACCAGCAGGCAGAAAATCTAGCCTAGTGATGTATAGTTTCTCTATTACAAAGCATGGCGTTATAAAACTTTGATTTTACAATATATCGTAGTTTCTATTCTGTTGTACACGAGGGACGCACATTCGAAAATTCCATATTAATTTCTCATTCTTCATTCCCTCCCAGAAAAAGCCCCCCAGTGGCACAGCAGTACACTAAAAATTAGGTTTCGATACCCGTAGTGAGCAGACCCACATATAAGAAAAATATATTTAAAACGCTTTAATTTATTTGTTTTATAAAACTGAAAAAAAATTGTTATTAAGGTAAAGTACAGTTTACCTGAACTTTTTGTTCGTCACTTGAAATGGTAAAAATCTAAATGAAGGCTTACAGAAACGTATGTATATTTGCATACTTACTGTAATGAGACAGGGTCCTGGGGCCTTACTAATGAAACTCTCGAAGACAAACGTCGCTACTTCGGCAACAAACTTACGTACTGAACCACCGACGTTCTGGCTAACAAACACGAGCCGCTGAACGACCCGTGTGATTACTGTACTATCTTTTGTGCTCGCGAGGAGGCGCTTTGTTCGTAATGCTTATTGACTTATAGGTGTTGAAAGCATTCGCTCTCTTATTTTATTTTTAATCGACTTCGCACATTCGAAGGTTGTAAGAACACAACGTAAAAGACCTGAAGCCAATAAGAACTTGTTGAATTAACTGTCTTACAGGTGGCGCTTTATCGCAGGAAGAAAATAACTAGCTGTAAATTGTGTTATTTATTTTACAAAAGAAAGTAAACTCTACTCTTTCGAAAAAGTAAAATACATATATAATAGCCCAAACACCGTTCAGTAAAATTAGATATTGTTTTTTCTTATATTTTACTTTCACAAAATATATTTTTATGCCTTGTTTTCAATATTTTAATTTAGACGCTCTCTAGAGGGTGCGTAAAGTTACTGTAAAATTTGCTAAGTGAGTTCCTGTATAAAATATAAATGCAGAAATGCGAATTTGAATGATGAATTTAGTCATTACTTCGTGAGTGATTTAGTTCATTGTTTGCCGTTAGGATTCTCATCTGTTAGGTTAATCGATCGATTAACAAATAAATTCTGTAACTGGAGTTAGTTGTAAGTTAGGCGTGCCATTGGGTTCGGTATTTCTGTTTAAACATTGTTTTTAAACGTTTCGGTTGTTTTTTGAATTTCGCGCAAAGCTACACGAGACCTATCTGCGCTAACCGTCCATAATTTTGCAGTGGAACACTAGAGGGAAGGCAGCTAGTCATCAATACTCACCGCCAACTCTTGGGTTACTCTTTTACCAACGAATAGTGAGATTGACCGTCACATTATAATGCCTCCACGGCTTAAAGGGCGAGCATGTTTGGCGCGACGGGGATTCGAACCCGCGACCCTCAGATTACGAGTCGCACGCCTTAACACACTTGGCCATGCCGGGCCTAATCCCCGACCTACCAAACATGCTCCTTCTTTCAGTCGTGCAGGCGTTATATGTGACGGTTAATCCCACTATTTGTTGGTAAAACAGCAGTCCAAAAGTCGGCGGTAGGTGGTGATGACTAGCTGTCTTCTCTCTAGTCTTTCATTGCTTAACTGGAGACGGCTAACGCAGATGGTTATCATGTAACCTTGCGCCAAGACAAACGTTTATCTTCTTCTCTTCTTTTGGTTGACTGATCATAAATATGTACTACCAGATATAGAAAACGCTACTAATAATTACCAGTACAAATTGTGTAAAATCAAAATAAAACAAACGACGCAATGGCTAAGTTTAAGGTGTGGTTTGGTTTGAATTTCGCGCAAAGCCTAAATTTAAGGTTCTCATTATTTAAATATGTTCATCGAATATCCTCAGTTTAGAACAAGTGATCAATAACATAATTTCAACATCTCTCAACTCACACCTCTAGTCTTAAGATAAGATTTTTCTTAACGCAATTGATGCTGGAAAGAAAATTGTTATCAACGCCCGTGCACGTGTATGTGTGCATGTGTTATTTCCAGTTGAACCTAACTCAAAAAGGTAGCCCGAGGGCTTCACAGTTTGGACTTGAGAATCCGCATCTCACGCTCAGCTCTTTGGAACTTTGGATTCACTCTAAGAGTAGTGGTAATATACAAGTATTTGATTGGAGTACACCAATACCCGGAGGTGATTGGTGTTGACTAACTGCCTTCCTCTTGTCTATCACTTCAAAATTAGGAACTTTTAAGGGTAAATAGTCCTCGAGTAACGTTTTGCGCGAAACTGAAACAAAACCAAACATATGAACGATAACTCAAAACCGTTTCGTTTGAGTATAATTAGCCAATACTTTGATAAATCGTGCCATAACTACAGTAACAAAAAAAGTTCAGCTAACACTTAACTTACGAAGTCATGTGAACTTTGTTTAGTATAATGTTATTCTAATTCTTAAGCAAAAAACTACAACTTTCATTGAACTTGGAATTGTCAAGTATGAATGAAACTGAATACCAGCGTTTCTTTAAAATATCTGACGAATAAACAATTATAATCTACAGCGGTAAGTCTACGGATTTACAACGCTAAAATTAGGGCTCGATTTTCCTCTGTGTACACAACAGATAGCTTGATGTAGCTTTGTTATAAAAAAACACATACGCGCACTTATAGCGATACCTCTGCTTGAGTTTGATCATTACAGCTCCTTACATACCTGGGGGGACGTTCCCTCTCCCCGATCTCTTTCCTAGTTACTGTACAGAAGTTACCGTTTTTTTATAAAAAACACATACGCGCACTTATAGCAATACCCCTGCTTGAGTTTGATCATTACAGCTCCTTACATACCTAGGGGGACGATCCCTCTCCCCCATCACTTTCCTAGTTACTGTACAGAAGTTACCGTTTTTTAGACAGAAAAATTAAACATTACCTTTAATACAGTTCAGCCACAAAATAACTTTTTCTAACAAACTGTTATAGGTTATGTTCCTTTCTACTCAGACATTTGTATTGATCTTTCATCAGTGGTTGTATGGATATCACGTGGTAAGCACGAGGCTTAAAATCTGGAATTTTCTTGAAATGACTTCAAAGTGTAAAAACGAAGTAAACTAGAGCATATTGTTGGGTTCTCGATTGATTACCGAGTTAGTAAATTTGTTTTCAACACAAAGCTCTGCTCATTGATGGTATCAAACCCCAATTTTTAAAATTTTCAGCCTTCAGACTTACCACTAACTCGATGGTGTGCCAACGAAATTGCTAGTCGACTTTACTGTTATTTCAGGTTCGAAATTACTGGGATTGTGTTTTATCGTAGATGCATTGTAACGTACGGTAAATAAAAGAAAGATGGTTATAGAATGCATTAAATTTGCAGATAAAACTGTATCGTTAACAAGAAATTAAATTAGATGATGAAACGTGGGCAAAATTAGGATGTTTTTGTCCCATTAGTATTTTATTAAAAAAACTCTCACGTATACACTTATTGAAATAACTTTGCTTTATAAAGGATGATCTTTCGCTCAACAGAGATACAACGTCTTTGCTTCTTTTTTGTCTACGAAAACATCAATTTCTACATGATTCTGTGGGAAACTGTAAGCGCTGATTATCTAAAAACTCATCACTATAAAATTGTAAACATTAATATAACAATTTATATCACTTATTAAACGGAAATGCTTTGTAGCTTCTTGTTTTATGAGACATTCTATAAAGAAGCCTCGTTCCCAGCAACACCCACTAACTTACTTGAATTTATATTTAAGTTCCATGAGCGCGCTTTACTCAACCACCATTCATTCAGGTTACGATATCGTGTCATTCTACCCACAGCAGACTGGCCTTAATGTAATCCCGGTGAATACATATCTTATTATTCTCACTGGACTGTTATTTTCGTTCTGTGTCATTTAGCTTTTTTCCCTTCCACCTCAATTGTTTGATTTCATTTATCACTTCGGTTTTTCTAACCTCTGTTTTTTTCATTCATGATTTGTTTGTATTTTTCCCTTTATATTTCCCTTGTTTCGTTTTATTCATTCACTCTTAAGGCTAGTTTTTTTGTCTCTATTTCTGCATTCTTAGCGTTTTTCCCTTTGTTTTGCCTCTTTAGTTTGGTTTCGTTTTTCTCTTTTACTCGATTTTTAACCCTTATTTTTCTTTCTCCCATTTTTTTCTCCTCCTTCTGAGTTTATTTGTTGGTGGTGGAGCTGTTTTTTTATCCTCTTTGAGTCTTTATTTTTGTTTTCACTTTCCCTTACTTTCTTTCTTCCCTCTTTCCCTAAGTGTTTCTTTTGTACTTTACCTTCGTACCAACACTAAATGAGTTAATGTTTTTTCCATTTTTTTGTAAGTTAATTTATTCTATATATTTAATAGTCTGTTCCTTGTTTTTTGGGAATTTTCCATAAAGATCTTCCTGGATTTTTTTGTAATGGATTTTTGTAGGCGTTTTTCTATAGTTGACTTTCTCAGTACATTCTCTTTACAGTTGACTTTCTAAGTACATTCTCTTTACAGTTGACTTTCTAAGTACATTCTCTTTACAGTTGACTTTCTCAGTACATTCTCTTTACAGTTGACTTTCTAAGTACATTCTCTTTACAGTTGACTTTCTAAGTACATTCTCTTTACAGTTGACTTTCTCAGTACATTCTCTTTACAGTTGACTTTCTCAGTACATTCTCTTTACAGTTGACTTTCTCAGTACACTCTCTTTACAGTTGACTTTCTCAGTACATTCTCTTTACAGTTGACTTTCTAAGTACATTCTCTTTAGAGTTGACTTTCTCAGTACATTCTCTTTACAGTTGACTTTCTAAGTGCATTCTCTTTACAGTTGACTTTCTAAGTACATTCTCTTTACAGTTGACTTTCTCAGTACATTCTCTTTACAGTTGACTTTCTCAGTACATTCTCTTTACAGTTGACTTTCTAAGTACATTCTCTTTACAGTTGACTTTCTAAGTGCATTCTCTTTACAGTTGACTTTCTCAGTACATTCTCTTTACAGTTGTCTTTCTCAGTACATTCTCTTTACAGTTGACTTTCTCAGTACATTCTCTTTACAGTTGACTTTCTAAGTACATTCTCTTTATAGTTGATTTTCTAAGTGCATTCTCTTTACAGTTTCTGTGCATTTACTGATTCACTCATTTCTTAACACCAGAAATTCACATTTTTGGCACGATTTTCTCTTCGTTTCAAATTTACACTTGAGTTGATTAAGTGACCTCAACTTGACGAAACGATGCTCTATTTCACTCATCGTTTCAATCGTTTCACGAGAGAACTGTGCTCTGATTAATCTGTGAAATCACAGACTCAGACTTTCTCAGGATTCTGTGAATCAACGCCCACCCCCTACTTGGTTGGTTAGATATATATATATAGTTACCACTTCCTGCTTTGAAGAAAACTAATTGGCTTTTTTAGTTGCTTCTCTAAACTTGTCAACTTGTTGGTGTTTCGGACCGCTTATTGCAGTTTCATCAAAGAGGAACTATTTACTACGCGAGTGAATGTAAGTAGTCTGATATGTGTACGTCGAGCCTTTGTTCGAAACCGTGACGGCATGACGTTTTGCCAAACAGTTTAAAAACGACTTCTCGGTCGTATTTCAAGAGCAACTTTCGAAAGAGCAAATGTTTCCAGATCACGAAATGGATTACGACTGGAAATGGATTACGTTATCAGATATAGAGAACAGCTGTAACAGAGAGAAAAAAAGGTAATATTTTGGCTGACGTACTTAAGAGATTAAGGTCACAGCTAAGATTAGGTTGTAGGCTTTTAAATACTTAACGTGGAAGGGTGATCATAAGAACTGTCGTTATTTTGAACTATACAAGTTGAACAAACGCACCAGGTATTAAGAGAGATATTTCAGTCTCTTCCATTATGTGAATGTAGTGTATCACGCCGCTGGATTAATTTAGAGAGGTTTAAATTATGTTGAATATTGGTATCACTCCACTAGTAGGTTTGATCTACGGATATTGTTCAAAAAATATCTGATTAAAGTCGTGTATAATGAATTTTCCCAAATTCAAGTATTTGAAACATAGCACAGTGGATTATTATTTCGGTACACGGAAAATGATATAAGTCATTGACTCGAAAGAAAAGTGAGAAACTTATCATTAAAGTACATTATTAGAGTGCATAATTGTTAGAACAGCAAAGAGGCATTTCTGCGGACATCCAACCCTAGAATCCGGGTTTCGATGCTAGTGTAGACTGAGCTTAATTTAAAAGAAACAAAATAACTGATATAGTATTGGAGTATATTATTGTATTATTGAAGGTATTTCATTGATCTAGTATTAAAGTTTACCACTTACATAATATTAGGGTATATCAGTGACAATTAATATCATCTTCCGACCAGAGCAATCTACCTATTTGGAATGAAACAAGAAATCGACTAACCAATGAGTCATTATAGTTAATTAAACATACTTTTGGCCGTAAACCCAATAATATCTCACGATCTTCGGCCTTATATGAACCTAGCAATACAAAACCAACTCTACAGTAATAACACATAAAAATTGAAAGTGATGAAGGGAAATGTACTTAACTCTCTAACATATATTCAAAGTAAAAATAAAGAAATAATATAGTATGCACTTCTGTTTGTCATTAACCATTTTATCAAAGCTTTGAAAAAATTAATTGGTCACGAGTTTGTACATTTGAAAAACTGCAATTGAACAAGTGATGGAAATAAGGCAAGATAAAAATACAATAGTGTTGTTAAGAGCAGAGCTAGTTTTATATATATGTAATCTTTAATAAGATAAAAGAAGTCGTAAAGTTTAGCCTTTCATCTAATTCAACCAACAAACGTTATGTAAATCCAATGTTATTGCAGAGTCTAATTAGTTCGTATTTCAGATTATCGCAAACTGTCTATCAAAGAGAATTCCATTGTCACTTGTAGGGCTGATTAGTTCCCTTCAAACGTCACAAGGCCATCTTTAAATTTTGACCGAACTTCTCATCTTCTACGGAGAAACGAGTTGATCTGCACGTAATCTCTGAGATAATTAAGTGTATGTTATACGTAAGTCATTACAAAATCGTTGAATTGTGTCTTATTATATACGCTATTAAACTGGCAATGTAATTACCTCACCAAGTGTTTATTAATACATCTATATTGGGTACCTAAAACACGTAAAAAGTGTTCATAGACATCATTTAACTGATGTACATTTCGATTCGCACTATATAAAGTCTTAAGTATTCACTTTAATCCTAGTCACAGGTATATATCTATTCCAGAAACTTCTGTAATAACTTTTATCCCCATATAAAAAGTAACGTCATAGTTTATTATGTGACGTCACATTTTTCGTTCATTCTTTTTTCTTGATTTTTTAAACTAAAAAAAAAATAGTAAGCATTTCTTGATCGTCATTCACGTTGTAAAATCTCAATTACCGTCATGGTTCCAAGAAATATTTTTGATACAAATTTTTCCCCTTATTTGTTATTATTTTTTTAACCCTTGTTATATGATCCCTAAGTTTCTTACAATATTTTTGGTTAACCTGAGTGAGCGTTTTATCAGCAGGTACGTTTCTTGTTCGACGCGAGGATTAAACCCCCAGTTCTAGGTTTATGAAACTTCAAGCTGACCGTTGAGCCACAAGATTAAAAGAACGTTATCTCAAGAGTTTCTTTAGTTGTTTATTTTTCTTTTACTTAATTTATTAATCGGTTCATGTTTCACACATTTACCCCTATATCTTGTAAAATTACCCTCTTATTGTCCCGTTCGTAATGGACAGAGCACGAAGAGCTCATTGTGTGGCTTTGTACTAAAAAAAAAAGAACCCACACCCACAAACTACAGCTATTTGTCATGAATTTCGCCCCAAACCACACGAAGGTTAACCATCCCTAATTTAGTAGTAAAAGACTACAAGGAAGGCAGCTAATCATCACTACCCACCGCTAACTCTTTAGACATTCTACCACCAACGAATGATGGGATTAACCCTCTTGTTATAATGCCCCCACGGCTGAAGAGGTGAGCATGTTTGATGGGATGTGACTTTATCTGAATGAACCATATGTTAAAAGGTGGATGGTCATCTTCATTAAATTTTACTCTTTTCCTGTTTCAAAAGATAAAACTCTCCAGTTCTATTACACTGCACAACAATTTTTTTTATAAATTTTGCTTCCTGAAAAATTTTTGCTGAATGTGACAGGTACCTGGTTGGTTTGCACAAATATCGTTGTGGTTTTGCTTCATCACGTAGGAACTCTGAGAAATAGACAGTCAACTGTTTACCTGCAATAATGTATTTAATTGCGTTTATGTTTCTAATACGTTATTAAGTTCAACATAATTAAAAGTGTTTTGGCCCTGATTTTCGTTTGTATTCAATGTCCGGTGCATCACGTTGCAGTGTCCAACAGTAGTCAGCAAACATTGAAGGATTCCACTTGTCCTGATATCGTTTTTCCATTATAGCAATGTCCTGGTGAAACCGAAGATTTCGATGAAACGGTACGTGATGGGTAAATTTGGATGTGATTTTCGTAATCAGCAGCCAAAAATCTATAAGAACACCCAACAGTGTTCAAGAAGCAAAAACTTAGTTGTGCAGTGTTATCGGAGCCAAGAGGCGCTTCACTTGCAATCTGGAGGCTTTAATCCTCATCCCAACAAACGTGCTCGCCCTTTCAGCCGTGGGAGCGTTATTATGTAACAGTCAATCCCACTATTCGTTGGTAAAAGAGTAGACCAAGAGTTGTCAGAAGTGTGGTAATGACTAGTTGCTTTCCTACTAGTCTTACACTGCTAAATTAGGGACTGCTAGCTTAGATAGCCCTCGTGTAACTTTGGAAAAATATTAAAACAAACCAAACGATGTATTGATCTCGTTGTATGAACATTCGGAGTATTCATTCACTATTTTTGAACGAAGCTTTCCAGAATCTGTCCGGAGACACTGAAGGACAATCTTACAAAGACAAACCTCTAAGAGAACAAGATAGTTTAGTAAAAATCGCATAGAAAACAGTAAGTAGTAAAATTTTTATAAGTAAATATGGTGTAAAATATCACATCCGAGTCTCTCCCCCCAGTGGTATAGCGGTATGTTTACAGGTTCACACCGCTATAAATCAGGTTTCGATACCCGTGGTGAGCAGAGCACAGATAACCTATTGTGTAGCTTAGTGCTTAATTTCAAACAATCATTCGAACCTGGTATAAAATATCGTATTCGAGTCTACCACCCCCCAGTGGCATAGCGGTATGTTTATAGGCTCACATTGCTATAAACCGGATTTCGATACCCCTGGTGGGCAGAGCACATATAACCCATTGTGTAGCTTTTCGCTTAATTTCAAACAAACATTCGAACCTAAACAAACGAGCGCAGAGCCAAAATGAAAATATACAGTCATGTAAAAAAGTAAGGACACCCTATGAAAGCCTGTGTATTTTTGTAACATTTTTGGATATATAGATATTTAATCTCAATTTTAACAATACTGAAAGATTATAGGAATATATCTAAAAATTAAAACTGAAGAAAAGACTTTTCAAGATCTTCTGTAAATGTAATTCTACAAAAATGCATATTCTAACAGAGGAAAAGGTTAGGACACCCCCACATTTATTTCCACTTAAAATGGCTCAACTCACACACAGGTGTATCAGACCAGCTGCACATGATTAGAAGATCATTACTCAGCATTTTGAATGAGGCTTGCCCTATTTAAACCTCAGACATTTAGTTTGGTGTGCTCTTGACTGTTGAGGTGAGAGTGAGCACCATGGTGAGAGCAAAAGAGCTGTCTGAGGCCTTCAGAAAGACAATTGTAGCAGCTTATGAGTCTGGTAAGGGATTTTAAAAAGATCCCAAAACATTTTAAAATCAGCCATTTTACTGTCCGGAAAATAGTCAACAAGTGGAGGGCTTTCAAAACAACTGCCAACATTCCCAGGTCTGGTCGTCTAAGCAAGTTCACCTCGAAAGCAGACCGAAGTCTCCAAACACCCTAACATGTCATCACATCCTGGCTACTGTTGATGTGAAAGAGACTGCACAAGTTTAACTTGCATGGGAGATGTGCAAGGAGGAAACCTTTGCTCTCTAAGAGAAACATCAAGGTCAGACTGAAGTTTGCCAGAGAGAATGTAGACAAAGACTAGGACTTTTGTAATAATGTTCTTTGGACAGATGAGTCCAAAATTGAATTATATGGACACCAGAACAGAGGGCATGTTTGGCGTAAATCAAATACAGCATTCCAGAAAAGAACCTTATACCAACTGTGAAGCATGGAGGTGGAAGTGTCATAGTTTGGGGCTGCTTTGCTGCAGCAGGACCTGGGCAGCTCACAATTATAGAATCCACCATGAATTCTACTGTGTATCAGAGGGTGCTTAAGGATCATGTGAGACCATCCGCACGAAAATTAAAGGTGGAGCGGAACTGGACCCTGCAACACGACAATGACCCAAAACATACCAGTAAATCCACCAAGGACTGGCTGAAAACTAAGAAATGGAGAGTCCTGGAATGTCCGAGTCAAAGCCCAGATCTTAATCCCATTGAGATGCTGTGGGGTGACTTGAAACAGGCTGTACATGCAAGAAACCCTCAAACATCTCACAGCTGAAAGAATTCTGTATTGAGGAGTGAGGCAAACTTTCTTCAGACCGATGTCAGAGACTGGTAGATAGCTACAAGAAGCGTCTCACTGCAGTTATTTCAGCCAAAGGGGGTAACACTAGCTATTAGGGGTAGGGTGTCCTAACTTTTTCCTCAGTTAGAATATGCATTTTTGTAGAATTACATTTACAGAAGATCTTGAAAAGTCTTTTCTTCAGTTTTAATTGTTTAGTTATATTCCTATAATCTCTCAGTATTATTGAAATTGATATTAAATATCTATATATCGAAAAATGTTTCAAAAATACACAGGCTTTCATACAGTGTCTTAACTTTTTCACATGACTGTATTTATCATTTTCTTCGTGTGTTTTCTTCTATTATTACGTTTGTCTTAACATGTTATGCTATCGTCAATTTTTAAATGAAACTGCAGCCATAAACTTCGAACACGATATTGGATTTTTCTTTTATTTCTTTCAGCATGGCCTCAATCAGAAGAAATGTTTCTTGGCCCTGAAACTTTAATTCTAACTCAGAATTGCGTTTCCTTATATTGCGTAAAGCAACGTCGAAGCTTTGTTTAACAAACCAACGGCCTGGCATGGCCAAACGCGTAAGGCGTGCGACTCGAAATCCGAGGGTCGCGGGTTCGCGCCCGCGTCGCGCTAAACATGCTCGCCCTCCCAGCCGTGGGGGCGTATAATGTGACGGTCAATCCCACTATTCATTGGTAAAAGAGTAGCTCAATAGTTGGCGGTGGGTGGTGATGACTAGCTGCCTTCCCTTTAGTCTTACACTGCTAAATTAGGGACAGATAGCCCTCAAGTAGCTTTGTGCGAAATTCCAAAAAACAAACAAACCAACGTGGGAACGTTTTTATACAAATATACAAATGAAATGAATCAAATTTCTCTAAGAATAAAGGATCAGTGACAGTAAATGGAAGTGTTTGTGTGTGTGTGTTTTATAGCAAAGTTACATCGGGCTATCTGCTGAGTCCACTGAGAGGAATCGAACGCCTGATTTTAGGAATGTTAATCCGTAGACTTACCGCTGTAACAGCGGAAGACGTAAATAAAAGAAAAAAAATACAAGTTTATACGTCAGCAAAAGAGTACCAGGATGACACCTGAGTCGAGAATAGGCTAAGATCTCTGAATTTGTTTTCTCGTGAAAAAAAAACAGAATTAAAATGGATCTGATTGAGGTATTTAAGGTTGGTAAAGGAATTATTTTTTATGTTTTCAATTAATAAGAATTCGCTCCTCCTTCCAGTAGCACAGAGATTGGTCTGCCGACGAACAAAGCTAGAATTCGGATTCCGATACCCGTGGTTATTGTGCAGCTTTGTGCATACGTTCAAAACAGACAAATCTTGGAAAAATGTGATTTATAGGTTAATTTGTCTGGGCTATAATATAATTAGTTCCTTTTTTGGTGTGACAGGGAATTGTTTAATGTATGAAAGTAGGACTAACCTAACTTTGGTATGCTGTCCGCACTTCGTGAATTATTATTATCGTTTAATACCAATAAGTGAATGAAACATATTAACGATTCAATGTTTACTACTTATTACAACCTTTCGTTTAGTGGTCTTACACATTCTTAAATAGATCTGTATATCAAACTAACACTAACACCTGTTAAGATAGATTTCATTTCTGGTTTGTATAGATATTTTGTTCCAATCTCCCAGTGAATAAACAACAAATTTGTAGATTTATAAAGCTAAAAAATTGTATTTCAATACCCACGATGGGCACAGCACAGATAGTCTACTGTGTGGCTTTGCGCTGAACAACAAACAATCTACACATTATATGAAGTTTCTGATCTATAAGTAAAATGCTTAGTTGGACTTATTTTAATGAGGTTAATCAATGTGTTTGAAAGGAAATTCTTTTTTCTTATCAATCTATTTACTCAAGCCAGTTTGCAAAGCCCCATAAGCAGTGGAAATATTAACTGCTTTTGAGATTCACGTTTTCCGTTCAGGCCGGAAATGACGTGATTAAACATCTGATTTAAAATTCGAAATTGAATGACCTATACTAACACGCTCCAAACGTTAATCTAACTGCACGCAGTCTCGTATATCATGAAGTATTGTCGAGAACTTTTTTGCATTTTTTTTTGGACTCCCAACAAACTTTTAAGAGAAATATTTAAATAGTCTGCTACTTTGCCGGAAATGACGTTATGTGTGAACAAATTTTTTTCCCTTGTTTTCCTAACAGTGCTTTTTATTGAAGTATTTTTAAACAACCACTGTGAATAGATTCTCTTTCTTAAGGATTGTAAATAATTGAATATTTATCTATGCTAAATAACAAGAGACTTATAGTAACTATATATTATTGTACAAATTTTAAAACTCCCCCCCCCCCCCCCCAGTGACATAGCGGTACGTCTTTAATATAATCTCATATACATATGTGAGCATTATGAATTACAGTTAATAATAGAAAGACTACAGTGACTTATGATGTCAAAACCTTAACTAAGATAGGGAGGTACGGTTATATCAAATTACATTTCTCTTGAGACATTGGTGTTAGGCCTAATACAAAAGTAACATCGCTTTCTATATTTAATCGCTTAGAGTTTTTGTGTTTTTTTCCGAAAAGAATGACAATGTATAAAGGAATCTCACCCACACTGTGTTTGCCATATCTATTGACGACGACATGTTTTCCTCAATACAAAACTTATCAAACTAGCTGGGATACAACAAAAACAGTAGTGGCTGGAACTCTGTTTATTTAAACTATTTGTTACGCAAACAATTTTATGATGTAGTCGCTTTTTCTCAGGCTACGAGTCGTAAATGTGACTAATTATACTTGTCATGAGGCATTACTGTTAGAATTTTAACACTTCATTCCATATCCAGTTTCTTAGAGTTTCTCAAGTGTAATTGTTTCTTGTTGTTTAATTTCGTGCAAAGCTACACGAGGGCTATTTGCGCTAGCCGTCATTAATTGAGTAGTGTAAGTCTACAGGAAGGCAGCTAGTCATCACACCCAACGTCAACTCTGGAGCTACACTTTTTACCAACGAATAGAGATTGACCGTCACATTATATCGCCCTCAAGGCTGAAAGGGCAACGTTTGGTGTGACGGGGGATTCGAACCCGCGACCTTCACATTACGAGTCCAGCGCCTTAACTACCTGGCCATATTGGTCCAGATGTTCAGCTGCAATTTCTAACTATGAAAGTTAAACTTTTAGCACTGAGAATAAAAATTTGAAATAAATTTGGTTTTGAACATCGACCGACTGTTAAGAGTTGTTTAGACGTTTATTATAAGAATGTTTCAAACTCGAGTCTTATTTTAGTAGAAGTAAAATTACTCTTTTCAACTCTAGTGTGTTGAGTTTCTAAGTAACTGAACAAGACAACAACAAACACATATAGACAATAAAGAGAAACCCTTAGCTTGTTCACTGAATTTACAATGATAACAATAAAGAGAAACCCTTACCTTGTTTACTGAATTTACAATGATAACAATAAAGAGGAACCATTAGCTTGTTCACTGAATTTACAATGATAACAATAAAGACAAACCCTTACCTTGTTCACTGAATTTACAATGATAACAATAATGAGAAACCCTTAGCCTGTTCACTGAATTTACAATGATAACAATAAAGACGAACCATTAGCTTGTTCACTGAATTTACAATGATAACAATAAAGACAAACCCTTAGCTTGTTCACTGGATTTTTGTTACTTTGAAACTTTTAATGATTAAAATTTTGCTGAAAGGAACATCCGGGTTCTTCTTCGTTTTCTAAACCAAAAAGAAATAAAACATAGACAAAGTGAATAATGTAAACAATAAAGGGAAGCCATTAACTGGCATGTTTGTCCCCTCAGATCTGTTTGTTTACAAATGTTAAAGACTGCAAATATTACCCCATTGTTAACCCTTTTAACACCTGACTGACGTTTTTCTCAATGTCAAAAATCGTATGCGTGCTCCTCAGACTAGGTTTGTATGACTACCAGAAATTTTGTCCTTGGGCTACGAGATGTAGGTGTCTGGCAAGTCACGTGCAGTTCAAGCCCCGTCTCAGAAAGGTCCCATTCTGGAAATATTAGCTTTCGTCATCTTTATATCCATCTTCCTTCTGTTTCCTGAATTCTTCATTGATGATGTATTTTACATCTCTAAGAAAAAAAAAAAAAAAAAACAAGATAAAATTCCCATTAATGTTACCATGACGATTTTCATCTCATGTTACTTTGTGACGTAATAATAGCAGAAAGGGTAGTAGGAGATGCAAAGTAACAACAGTAATAACCCTAAACCGTTTTATTCAGTTCAGTAAGGCCGTCTTCGAATCAATCTGATATAAACTTATTGAGGGGAGAGCTGGTAATCTTAGAAAGACCAATCGCAAGAGTGTTAAAACCATCAAACGCGTTTAAAAGATTTCTCTCTCACTGTGTTCTGAAGTGTATCTCTTGTGATAACCTAAAGAACAACCTAGTGAATGTTGTTTAATTTACTTTCTGATTTGTATTTGTTGTTGTTGTTTTTTTGTTACGAAAAGACATGCGCAGTGAGTATGGATTTAGGGTGTTTGTTTTTCTTGTTTTTTACTTTAAACGTTGAACACATAAGAAGGTTTATTTCATATAAAGGTTTAGAAAACATGAAAGATCTTTCTTTAGTAGAAAGACTGGTCAACTTAACATGACCCTATACAAATATAAACACAATCTGTTCGGTTCCCAAAGGTTGAATTTTGTTATACATACATAAGCACACGAAAAGAATAATGTTCAGCTCGAAACATTCTATAGACTGTCGCATTTAGAACTTTATATAGGTTGTTGCACTTAGATCTTACTACACACTGACACATTTAATTGTTCCTACAGACTTCCTATTTAGAGCTTTCTATAGAGTGTCCGATTTAAAACTTTTTATAGACCGCTTCACATAGAATTTCAACAGACTGTTTCACTCCGCTTAGAACTTTCTATGAACCGTTTTACTTAGAGCTTTCTGCAAATTGTCCTACTCATAATTTTATATAGACTATTGTTATTTCCCCATCTTATTACACGATTTGTTCTTAAATGTAAAGAATTTACCCAGTTAGCATGATGTCAACTGGTAGATTGGTGATTGATGTACATATATATATATATAAACCACAGCAAGTTTCTATCGGTGTAAACACATATATATACTAGAGCAAGCTTCCATTGGTGTGATTGATTTGTTTGTTTTGAATTTCACACAAAGCTACACGAGGGCTATCTGAGCTAGCCGTCCCTAATTTAGCAGCATAAGACTAAAGGAAAGGTATTTTTAGTAGTTTTAAAATCTCCAAGTGTTCCAAACTCTTTTCCATCAAGATAGTTCTGCAAACTTTGGAATAGATGATAATCAGATGGAGCAAAGTCTGGAGAATAAGGAGGATGTGGAAGTTTTTCCCAGTCTAGTTGTTCAATCTTCTGCAGATGTGATTCTTGCTGTATGAGGCTGTGCATTATCCTGGTGTAACACAACACCTTTACGACTGATCAAATCAGGCCTCTTTTCTTTCAGTGCAACATTCAAGCGTTCTAGTTTGTTTGTTTTGTTTTTTTAATTTCGCGCAAAGCTACTCGAGGTCTATCTGCGCTAGCCGTCCCTAATTTTGCAGTGTAAGACTAGAGAGAAGTTTAGTTTAGGAAGTTTAGTCATCACCACCCACCGCCAAATCTTGGACTACTCTTTTACCAACGAATAGTGAGATTGACCGTCACATTATAACGCCCCCACGGCTTAAAATGTGGGTGTGTTTGGTGTGACGGGGAGCTGAAGCCAAGCTAGTGATGTATATACACATATATAACCAGATTACATTAGTGTAAATATTTATACCACATCAAACTGTATTATGTGAACATAAATATATGCGCTATCAAGGCATTACCTTTGCTCATGTTTTAATTGCTTTAATACAAACTAAAGTGTTTTTGGTATTTGATAAAATTCATTATCTTTGATTTTAGATACAACAATTTTTGTTATTGCCCGGAGTTTTGTAGTCACTAAAGTCTATTGGTAAAAGTACAAAACCAAAATTTGTAGGAGTTTTGTTTGTTATTGTTTTTATCTTTTTATTAATTAATTTTGTATATCAATCGATAATCTAGAAGTGCTTTTTATTTGCGCGTTTTGATAATAAATGTGTGTATGTCTCTCTTTACACGAATCATATTTTATGTCAAATTTAGGTTTGAGTAATGTAGCCATTGTCTGCTAGCAGATCTATCAAAATAGGATATGTTTTTGACATTTGACGGACATTAAATAATTAGATAAATAGTTTTGTTCGTAGTCCTCAATGCAGTTGATGGGTTTATTTGTTTCCTTAGAGCATACGTACAGAAAAAACTAATCTTTTATAAGGTGAACTTGCCAAAACAAATGTATTCAAGTTGACAGCACGTGCCACTCGAACGTACGACTCGCGTGGAGTATTATATCTAAATATATATCACCTTATAAACAAGTAATTTGTTATATGGTGTTACTCAACGGACGAAAAGTGGGTTTTTATGAATTCGAGGATAAGTAAAAAGAATAACATCTTTATAGATCTAGTATATCGCCAGAAACCGGGTTTCGATACCCGTGGTGAGCAGAGTGCAGGTAGCCCTTTGTGTAATTTAACAGGTTTATTCACAAAGTTTTCAAATGCTCTTCTACAGTTTGTTATTTTCTAGAATAAAACGTTTCAGACGTTTCGCCTTCTTCCTTTTCTTTCTATCTTTCTTTTTTTGTTTATGCGTGTGTTTTTGTCGTTGAAAATAAACTGATCGTCAACTGACAAAAGATTTCAAAACATGAGGCTTGGAGCTGTTAGAAGTGAAAACAAAAATAGAACTTACATTCGTCTGATAAACACCTGTAAACTTTTGTTGGACAAACGAAACGAGCTCGTGAGTCGTCGTTTCGTTGTTGACAAACATTTGGGCATCTCTTTCTTTCTTACTTTACCATAACAAATTCTACAGTTTAAATTACGTATTTTATGTTTGTTTTGGTAGAGTTTACGTTTGGCCACCCGAGGGATATCTTCGCCGTTTTATCTTTACCAATTCATTTAGTAGTCTTGTTGCCTAATTTAATTAAATCGCCATCTTCACGCCATCTGACGGTACTATCGATCGCAGAGGGTGGCTTGGACATCCAATACATTAAGTGATACGTAGTTAATGGGTTCAATAATACTTAATCAACTCATTCCCGCCAGTGTCTTAGAAGTAAGTCTGAATACACTGCACAACAATTTTTGCTTCCAGAAAAGTTTTTGCTGAATGTGACAGGTACCTGGTGGGTTTGCACAAATATAGTTTTGGTTTTGCTTCAGCACGTAGGAACTCTGAGAAATAGACAGTTAACTGTTTACCTGCAATAACGTATTTAATTGCTTTTATGTTTCTAATACGTTATTAAGTTCAACATAATTAAAAGTGTTTTGCTCCTGATTTTCGTTTGTATTCAATGTCCGGTGCATCACGTTGCAGTGTCCAAGTAGTCAGCAAGCATTGGAGGATTCCACTTGCCCTGATATCGTTTTTCCATTGTATCAATGCCCTGGTGAAACCGAAGATTTCGATGAAACGGTACGTGATGGGAAAATTTGGATGTGATTTTTGTGATCAGCAGCCAAAAATCTATAAGGAACATCCAACAGCGTTCAAGAAGCAAACACTTTGTTGTGCAGTGATATTTATAACGCTAGAATCCTAGTTTCTATACCCATGCCGGACAATAATTTGTATCTTATAACAAATAAACAAACAAACAATACATTCTTTACTCATCAACTGGCTTACTATGTTGTTATAAATTATTGAGAAAAATATAACTTTTGTGGCCAACATTAAAAAGTTGTGCTTGGTGAAGTTGTGAAACTTAAGGTAAACTAAACGGTCATAATACTTGATTAGAACGATATGCTGGTGGGAAATTCTATATTTATAGATTTGTTTTGTAAATTCTAGAGATAAATGTCCCCGTACTTTTTACGTCTGCCGTAAGACACTTTCAGCCAACTGACAACAATTCATGTTGACAGTTAGAGAAGAACTTGAATGAGAGTGGCCTGGCATGGCCTAGCGCGTTAAGGCGTGCGCTTCGTAATCTGAAGGTCGCGGGTTCGCGCCCGAGTCGCGCCAAAACATGCTCGCCCTCCCAGCCGTGGGGGCGTTATAATGTGACGGTCAATCCCACTATTCGTTGGTAAAAGAGTAGCCCAAGAGTTGGCGGTGGGTGGTGATGACTAGCTGCCTTCCCTCTAGTCTTACACTGCTAAATTAGGGACGGCTAGCACAGATAGCCCTCGAGTTGGTTTGTGCGAAATTCCAAAACAAACAAATGAATGAGAGTGTTAAAAAATAGTGATTTCATGTCTTGAGCGACACCTGGAAGTATGCCAATAAAAAAAAAATTCTATAAAAGTGGTTTATTGACAACAACAAAAAATCTATCAGTCTAGACTAGGGCTGACATGGCCAGGTGGTTAGAGCGCTCAACTCGCAATCTGAAGGTCGTGGGTTCAATCTCTGTCACACCAAACATGTTAGTCCTCCCAGCCTTAGGGGCGTTATAACGTGATGCTCAACCCCACTGTTCGTTGGTGAAAGAGTAGCCCAATAGTTGGCGGTGGGTGATGTTTACTAGCTGCTTTTTTCCTCAAGTGTGTCATTTCTAATTTAGGATTTACTTGTAGATAAGCACAAAGTTACAACAATGGACTACCTGTGTTCTGTCCTCCACGGGTATCAAAACCCGATTTCTAGTGTTGTAAGTCCGCTGTGCCAGTAAGGGGGAGCACTTATAAATTTGGTATGGAATGAAAAGGAAAACGTTTAGAATTTCGCGCAAAGACACACAAGGACTATCCGTGCTAGCCGTCCCTATTTTAGCAGTGTAAGACTGGAGGAAAGGCAGCTAGTCGTCACCAGCCACTGCCAACTCTTGGGGTACTCTTTTACCAACGAATGGTTGGATTGACCGTCGCATTATAACGCCCCGACGTCTAAAAGGGCAAGCATGTTTGGTGCGATGGAGTTTCGAGCCCGTGGCCATCGAATTAGGTATGGCTAGGGCAGATAGAAAACTAACTACAGGCGAATACATTATGTTTCTTCGCCCTCTGGTGGCTAGTATTTGTTCCTATATTATATTCTGGTTCTTTCAGATCCCTGGGAATCAACTAATCAGATCATGCCGCGTGTCTTGTCTTAATTTTTGAACCCAATGTCAACCAATCAGACAGAATTCCAACGAAATTAAATTTCAAAATTATAACAATCAGATTATTTAGTTCGTTTGTTTATTCTCATGCGCTCGTACAGAAAATATTCAATATATGACGTCTCACCCACATCATCAAGATCACACGTTCGTAGCAGTAGCTAAATTCAGTTTCTCTCTCTCTCTCTGTTATTTGGGTATATTTATGTGTATACCCAAGAGGGTCTGTACACTCGACCTCTTCCTCCTTCCATGACTTTGTTGAAGTGGCCAGATTAATATATATTTCGATTTAAATACAGAATGGCTAAATTAAGTCTAGACTGGTTTGGTTTGTTTTGAATTTCGCGCCAAGCTACACGAGGTCTTTATGTGCTAGCCTAATTTAGCAATGTAAGACTAGAAAGAAGGCAGACTCACCGCTAACTCTTAAGTGACTCTTTCACCAACAAACAGTGGGATTAACCACCACATTATAACGTTCCTAAGGCTGGGAGGACTAACATGTTTGGTGTGACAGAGATTCGAACCCACGACCTACAGATTGCGAGTTGAGCGCTCTAACAACCTGACCATGCCAGCCCTAGTCTAGACCGATAGATTTTTTGTTGTTGTCAATGAACCACTTTTATAGAATTTTTTTTTATTGGCACACTTCCAGGTGTCGCTCAAAACATGAAATCACTATTTTTTTAACACTCTCATTCAAGTTTTTATTTAACTGTCAACATGAATAGTTGTCAGTTGGCTGAAAGTGTCTTACGACAGACGTAAAAAGTACGGTGTTTTGGAGTCATTTACTTCGCCAAAGAACGCAAATTAAACAGAGAGCGTCACGAAAATTGATCGTTATAGCTATCTACGTCTACATTTAATTTTCGAACTTTGTGAGGTAGGTAGTAATGCGATTACTCGAGACGCTACGCCCGTTTTAACATCCACTACTCGCGGGCCTGATTAAAATAAACCTCGTCAGTAAATCTGTTTTAATTACAAATGTCTAATTTCACCAGCATGTTGGATTTTGCTATGGAAATAAATCCACGTGCAGTGCGTAAACGTTTGGGGTGTTTCCTAATAAGGTGTCTACGTCTACAGATCTACAACGAATTAGTGTTTCAGTTAGGTTTGTTTGTACTTTGAACACGTAATTTTACGTCATGATTTTGACACACATGATTGGAAGATAATTGTAATGATATTTCGTATTCCAACGCATCAATCATTTTTCACTTAGGTATTTTTATCATAATTAAATTCGTGTTTCTCTGCCCGCCGTTAGTACAGCGGTACGTTTACGGATTTACAACACTAAAATCAGAGGTTCGATTCCTCTCGGTGAGCTCAGCAGATAGTCCGATGTGACTTTGCTATACGAAAACACACACACACTCATGTTTCTCTACTTTATGAGGGTTAACAATAATATACATTTGTTTTATACAGAGATTTGAGAAGAAGGAATAACGGGGGATGTCATGGCAAAATATCTTCCTAAACATCTTCCTCTCCCTCTGGAGGCAGGTTGGTGCTTTGGTAAAGTTTTGGATTTCAGAACTGTGCAAGTATTATAAAGTGACAGTCGATATCTCAGAGCGGGCCTTAAGATGTTACTGTACGTTGTTATTGTTGGTTGTGAGTAAGTACAAAGCCAATAAAGGGTCTGCCTACAAGGGGTTCGAAACCGGGTTTCTCGCAGTATATGTCCGTAGACATTGTGCCTCTAAGAAGTTAATTTACTATGTTAGCTTTGAAAGAATAGTGGTTGAGTTTCTACTTCCCGTGTAGAAAACAATCTGATCAGTTAGAATTGTTTGAGACATTTGCAATCTGCTGGCTGTTCTTACAGTTCTCGAGTATTACTGGTTTCACAAGAATTTCTATAGATATTGTATAACAATAACACCACGACCACAATAGTCTGAGACCAATCTCTTTACTAGCAAAATTCTCCATTTAGAAAAAAAAAATATTGTATCTTAAGCTTTAAGGTTCATGAATGCCATTGTGTTCTTCATGTTACAGTAAAAAAAATGTGTAAAGAGTTGAGTAAATACTGAAAATGAGGGGATACGTTCCCTCCCAAAGAGGAGATACCGTATAAAGCCTGACTAGTAGCAATTCACTACCAGTCAAGACATGGGGAATACATTTTAATAAATCATCGTAAAGAAATTGTTTCATTAGGCTTTGTGATTGCCATAAGTTTCTGCTATAATATAAAATACATTTTTAAACGTCTTTTACGTCTAAAATAATAACTTAAAAATCTGTTGTTTTTATAGAAGTATATAGAAAAATATGAACATAAGATTTTAGAATGTGCCAGAGTTTTCTCGAATATTATACACACAGATTACAAAGATTACATTCATGTGACAAGCATGTACGACCCACTGTTCTGTATAGATCCAAAATGGTGGATATCAACTAGCTTCTGGTATTAGACGAAGTAGCAGAAAAAAAAAAGCTAATGACAAACAAACAAACACGAACACATTCAATAAGAAAATATTGGATTCTTGATACAAAGAAAGAAATGATGATATAAAAATGTTATTATCGCAAAGAAGTGAAGAAGGAATGAATACGAAAAGTCCACAAATGGCAGTATAAAGAAACTTGGGCAAATTAATGAACTTTGTCAAGTGTTATCCAAAGATCTGAAAGTTATCAATGGGTATCAATGAGTTTTAATGGATATCAATGGGTCTTTAAAGAAAAGAAAAGGTTTGTTTTTTTTGGCCTCTTTTATTTCAGTGCAACATTCAAGCGCTCTAGTTTGTTTGTTTTGTTTTTTAATTTCGCGCAAAGCTACTCGAGGGCTATCTGCGCTAGCCGTTCCTAATTTAGCAGTGTAAGACTAGAGGGAAGGCAGCTAGTTATCACCACCCACCGCCAACTCTTGGGCTGCTCTTTTACCAACGAATAGTGGGATTGACCGTCACGTTATAACGCCCCCACGGCTGAAAGGGCGAGCATGTTTGGCGCGACGGGGATGCGAACCAGCGACCCTCAGATTAGGAGTCGCACGCCTTAACACTTTTGACCATGCCGGGCAGAGGAAAAGGTAATTTATTTAACGGACAAGATCTGGGTCTTATTGGGGCTCGCGATTTTCTCACGATAAATCAATAGAAATGAGCAAAGTAGTAAGAAATCTTCCCTCATAACATGCTATAATGGCTTAGTACGAGCTTCACCATAGAATATCTCGACACATAGCAACGTTATATGTATACACTCAGCATTAACATGTAGTTAGTGTTTCCTATACAATCCTAAATGGATTTATAATCAACCATTATAGCGACAAGTACAAGTGGAGGTAAACAGCGTTAGCACCTTTTCCAAATATTTTACTGAAAACATTTTTGTTTTATCTCAAAATAAAAGTATTTTTTTACATTTTATTTTATATTACAATGTACAATAACCTATGTTACATGGAAGTCAATAGACTTTAAAATTCTATTAGAATATACAATAAACTACGTCACATTCAGCAAACAAACACGAACAAATTCAATAAGAAAATATTGGATTCTTGATACAGTTATGTTTATTTGATTCTTTATGATATAAATACAACATCAAAATAAAAGTTTTTTAATATTTCGATGAGTAAAACTGTAAAGATAAGTTGTTTTTTTTTTTTTGTATATTATCTGCACGTCAGTCGGTTGACCATTGATTTGTTTGTTTGTTTTTAATTTCTCGCAAAGCTACACGAGGACTGCCTGAGTTAGCCGACCCTAATTAAGCAGTGTAAGAATAGAGAAAAGACAACTATAAATTATTCAATACACTGTTCAGCTCTATTAAAATGTAGAATAAACTATTACATGTAAGTCAGTAGACTGTACAGTTCTATTGGAATGTAGAATAAACAATTTTACATGGGAGTCAATAGACTTTACAGTTATATTAAAATGTAAAATAAAATATAATATTACGTGGGAGTCAATAGAGTGTACACTTATAATAGAATGTGCACTAATCTATGCTGTATATGAGTCAATAGCCTTTACAGTGCTATTAATATGTATAATACTGTATGTTACCTGGGAGTGAGTAGACTGTACTGTTCTATAACAATATACAATAAACTATGTTACATGCAAGTCAATCGACTGTATAGTTCTATAACAATGTACAATAAACTATGTTACATGGGAGTAAATAGACTTACCGTTCTATTAGAATGTACAATAAACTCACTTAGATGTGAGTGAACAGACTATACAGTTCTATTAAAATGTACAACAGACTTTTTTTACATGTTAGTCAATAGTCTGTACAGTTACATTAGAAAGTAGAATACACTATGTTACATAGGAGAAAATAGATTTACAGTTATAATAAAATGTACCGTAATCTATGTTGTATGGAAGTCTGTAGCCTTTACAGTGCTATTAATATGTATAATAATCTATGTTACATGGGAGTCAATAGACTGTGTAGTTCTGTTAGAATGTATAATATTTATGTTACTTATAAGTCAATGGACTGTACACTTCTCTGAGAATGTACAATAAACTATGTTACAATGGAGTCAATAGACTGTACAGTTCTATTAGAATGTAGAATAAACTCTATTAACTGTAAGTCAATGGACGGTAAAGTTCGATTAGAATGTTCAATAAACTCTGCTTCATGTAAGTCCATAGACTGTACAGTTCTATTGGAAAGTACAATAAACTGTATTATAAAGGAGTCCATAGACTGTACAGTTCTATTAGAATGTACAATAAACTGTATAATAAAGGAGTCAATAGACTGTACAGTTCTATTGGAAAGTAGAATAAACTGTATCATAAAGGAGTCAATAGACTGTACAGTTCTATTAGAATGTACAATAACCTGTATTATAAAGGAGTCAATAGACTGCACAGTTCTATTGGAAAGTACAATAAACTGTATTATAAAGGAGTCAATAGAGTGTACAGTTCTATTAGAATGTACAATAAACTGTATTATAAAGGAGTCAATAGACTGTACAGTTCTATTGGAAAGTACAATAAACTGTATTATAAAGGAGTCAATAGAGTGTACAGTTCTATTAGAATGTACAATAAACTGTATTATAAAGGAGTCAATAGACTGTACAGTTCTATTAGAATGTACAGTAACCTGTATTATAAAGGAGTCAATAGACTGTACAGTTCTATTGGAAAGTACAATAAACTGTATTATAAAGGAGTCAATAGTCTGTACAGTTCTATTAGAATGTACAATAAACTGTATTATAAAGGAGTCAATAGACTGTACAGTTCTATTAGAATGTACAATAATTTGTGTTATAAAGGAGTCAAAAAACTATACAGTTTTATTGGAAAGTACAATAAACTGTATTATAAAGGAGTCCATAGACTGTACAGTTCTATTAGAATGTACAATAATTTGTGTTATAAAGGAGTCAAAAAACTATACAGTTCTATTAGAATTTACAATAAACTGTATTATAAAGGAGTCCATAGACTGTACAGTTCTATTAGAATGTACAATAAACTGTATTATTAAGGAGTCAATAGACTGTACAGTTCTATTAGAATGTACAATAAACTGTATTATAAAGGAGTCCATAGACTGTACAGTTCTATTAGAATGTACAATAACCTGTATTATAAAGGAGTCAATAGACTGTACAGTTCTATTAGAATGTACAATAAACTGTATTATAAAGGAGTCAATAGACTGTACAGTTCTATTAGAATTTACAATAAACTGTATTATAAAGGAGTCAATAGACTGTACAGTTCTATTAGAATGTACAATATCGTGTATTATAAAGGAGTCAAAAACTATACAGTTCTATTGGAAATTACAATAAACTGTATTATAAAGGAGTCAATAGACTGTACAGTTCTATTAGAATGTACAATAAACTGTATTATAAAGGAGTCAATAGACTGTGCAGTTCTATTAGAATGTACAATAACCTGTGTTATAAAGGAGTCAAAAAACTATACAGTTCTCTTAAAATGTACAGTAATGTATGTTACATATAAGTCAAAAGACTTTACAGTTCTATTGGAATGTACAATAAAATTTGTTACAGGTAAGTCAACAGACTGTACAGTTCTATTACAAAGTGCATTAAACTATATTACTAACTTTGTGTCATGCTGGTTGTGAGTAACGTCTAGCGAACGTTCGAATCATCTCGAACTTCTGGATGTAGAAAGAAAGTAGTTTATAAACAAGGTTATAAAGTTGAGTTTGGTGAAATTCAAATCAGCGTCACTACCATCACAGTGTTCACTTTTCACCAGTTCCTGACTGGACGGAACCGTTGAGCACGTTCAATGATTGTGTGTGATTATGTTTACCTGTACAACGTCAGGAATTGCACCATATGCTTCAGGATATTTCCAAGACGAGTAGGACCAACGCACGTTGAACAAAGTTAATTAGAAGGTTCATTCTTTTCTTACCTCTCTAAAGTAGATTTCAAATAAAAAAATTTTCGTTTAAGAATATTCCTTCATTGAGTGAGGTTTATAGAACTTCTGATGTTGTTGTCCTGATGTTGAAGTTGGTGTTTGGGTCATCATGCTGATTCCTCCATCAAGTCTCCTCCAAACCCTAAACAAACGTCAGGAGTCCCCAGAAATTTGGCTTCACACACTGTATCTAAACTCCACCTGAAAAACTTTTTTTTGTATTCGACTAGATTATCAATCTCCACTGGAATACAAATATTCTGACAATTTGTGTTTGAATTTAGTTGAACGTATTGTTCTCTAATGAGTTTCTTTCTTTTTGTCACAGAACTTGTTAGTTATTATTATTCTCTGTGCAACTAGTCTCCTTATTTAGTTTCTGCAAAACTAGTCGTTCTTTGTGTTGTCATCTGACACTTTATTACCAGCTGTATTACCGTCATAGTTGGATATTTTACTGATGTTTACGTGAGAGATAAACCTGATGGATTGTGAATTCGAGGTTTCTTATTCGTGTCCCGTTACCGCAAAAGGACCCTTCGAACTTTGGTGTTAGGGTACGGTATAAAAGTGACAGTCAGATACAACTGTTCAATTAGGAGAGCTCAATAATTGCCAATCTCCTGTACAAACATACAGAGACAAATTTAATATTGTTCAAAGGAAAATACTAAACAGTATGAAAAGTTTTCGATATCCCAAAGACATAACAAAAACAACTCCAGTTATCACACTTATAAATCGATCGATCTTGCATAAATAATGTTTATGTAGCTCTGCTTGTTCTGTTAACAATTTGCTTTGTCGTTTATCAGTGTTACAACGGTTCTGTACACGAACATGCAAATTCGACTAAATGTAAATGTTCCTGCAGGAACTATATACAGAGAATACAGAAATGAGATTCACGAACACGAAACATTTAATACAGAGCCCTGAAACATATTGTTCGTTGCGTTCTCTGTACATGTCTGTAAGCAACAAAGAGTTCTTGGATTATGAAGCATAATACGTATTACTATTTTTTATAGTTAAAACGTAAAAATATATCATAACATGGGTGAGGAGTTAATATGTTTCCAAGAAATAAAAATAATGAAAAAAAAAACTAAAACTAATTAACGTATTTTCCCTAGCCTGGCACAGTCAGGTACGTTAGGGTATTCGACTCGTAACCTGAGGGTCGCGGATTCGAATCCTCGTCGCACCAAACATGTTCGCTCTTTCAACCGTGGAGGTGTTATAATGCTCCAGTAAATCCCATTATTCGTTGGTAAAAGAGTAGCCCAAGAGATGGCGGTGGATGGTGATGACTAGCTGCTTTCCTCTAGTCTTACACTGCTAAATTAGGGACGCCTAAAGCAGATAGTCCTCGTGTAGATTTGCCTGAAATTTAAAAAAAAAAATTGTTTCTACAACCTTTCTAGTTTGTCAATATTTACGTTTTTATTTATTGTAAAATATGGTTTTAGCCTTTAATTTTGAAGAACTTTTTTTAAAGGGAAGATATCCAGTCATCAGTACCTTACAACCAACCATCTAAGGTGAGGGATGAATTTTCATTCTTATAACGCACCCACAGCTTAGATATGCGCGGATTCGAATCCTACTCTACAATTCCGAAATCAATCTAAAGTTTAACCATTAGTCTTTTCTATTTGCTTTAAACACGTGACGTCCGCTTATACCATTCTCACAAATACCTGTGCAAATTAATCGTTTAACACTGTCTTCGGGGCAGGCGCAGCCTGGTGGTTAATGTGTCCAGACTGTGGATTAGACAAACTCATAATTCAAGCTCTGTTGTCACAAAAACGCGCTCTGCATTTGGATGCTGTAGGTGCGCTGCAACATTAGCGGTGAAATCCCAATTTTCGGTTATTATTTTGCGGATCTGTGTCCACCGCAGGAATCGATCTTTAAATGTTAGCGTTGTGAATCTGTAGACTTACCACTGTTCCACTGGAGTACACCAATTTTTGTTCAGAAAATAGCAGCCCAATAGTTGGCGACCAGTACTACTGACTAGCTGCCTTCACTCTAATCTGTCAGTCAAAATTAAATAACCCTTTGTGTAGATGTGCGCGACATTTCTTAGGTAAAAGAGATAAAGAAATATGATTTATGATAACAAACGCATAGAAAATGTATTAGTGAGGTTAGCTTCACATTCATTACCGAGGTTAACCTCACACTGCTTAGCCTATTTAACCCGTGGTAGTAATATATCAGCAAAGTATAAATATATCAGGTCATCCCTTAGGTAATGTTCGATTTTAGGTTCAGAAAACGACAAAGGATTTCAAACGCTTTTAATGTTAATCAATAATGTATGTCCCATTATTATTAATTACTTTCAGCCAACGATTCACAAGTTTCTGAATGCCACTTTATAAAATTCTTGGAGTTTGGAGGAAAAGAATGTAGAGATAGTAGTTTTAAAATCTCCAAGTGTTCCAACCTCTTTTCCATCAAGATAGTTCTGCAAACTTTGGAATAGATGATAATCAGATGGAGCAAAGTCTGGAGAATAAGGAAGATGTGGAAATTTTTCCCAGTCTAGTTGTTCAATCTTCTGCAGATGTGATTCTTGCTGTATGGGGCTGTGCATTATCTTGGTGTAACACAACACTTTAACGACTGATCAAATCAGGCCTCTTTTCTTTCAGTGCAACATTCAAGCGCTCTAGTTTGTTTGTTTTGTTTTTTAATTTCGTGCAAAGCTACTCGAGGGCTATCTGCGCTAGCCGTCCCTAATTTAGCAGTGTAAGACTAGAGGGAAAGCAGCTTGTTATCACCACCCTCCGCCAACTCTTGGGCTGCTCTTTTACCAACGAATAGTGGGATTGACCGTCACGTTATAACGCCCCCCACGGCTGAAAGGGCGAGCATGTTTGGCGCGACGGGGATGCGAACCAGCGACCCTCAGATTAGGAGTCGCACGCCTTAACACTTTTTGACCATGCCGGGCAGAGGAAAAGGTAATTTATTTAACGGACAAGATCTGGGTCTTATTGGGGCTCGCGATTTTCTCACGATAAATCAATAGAAATGAGCAAAGTAGTAAGAAATCTTCCCTCATAACATGCTATAATGGCTTAGTACGAGCTTCACCATAGAATATCTCGACACATAGCAACGTTATATGTATACACTCAGCATTAACATGTAGTTAGTGTTTCCTATACAATCCTAAATGGATTTATAATCAACCATTATAGTGACAAGTACAAGTGGAGGTAAACAGCGTTAGCACCTTTTCCAAATATTTTACTGAAAACATTTTTGTTTTATCTCAAAATAAAAGTATTTTTTTACATTTTATTTTATATTACAATGTACAATAACCTATGTTACATGGAAGTCAATAGACTTTAAAATTCTATTAGAATATACAATAAACTACGTCACATTCAGCAAACAAACACGAACAAATTCAATAAGAAAATATTGGATTCTTGATACAGTTATGTTTATTTGATTCTTTATGATATAAATACAACATCAAAATAAAAGTTTTTTAATATTTCGATGAGTAAAACTGTAAAGATAAGTTGTTTTTTTTTGTATATTATCTGCGTCAGTCGGTTGACCATTGATTTGTTTGTTTGTTTTTAATTTCTCGCAAAGCTACACGAGGACTGCCTGAGTTAGCCGACCCTAATTAAGCAGTGTAAGAATAGAGAAAAGACAACTATAAATTATTCAATACACTGTTCAGCTCTATTAAAATGTAGAATAAACTATTACATGTAAGTCAGTAGACTGTACAGTTCTATTGGAATGTAGAATAAACAATTTTACATGGGAGTCAATAGACTTTACAGTTATATTAAAATGTAAAATAAAATATAATATTACGTGGGAGTCAATAGAGTGTACACTTATAATAGAATGTGCACTAATCTATGCTGTATATGAGTCAATAGCCTTTACAGTGCTATTAATATGTATAATACTGTATGTTACCTGGGAGTGAGTAGACTGTACTGTTCTATAACAATATACAATAAACTATGTTACATGCAAGTCAATCGACTGTATAGTTCTATAACAATGTACAATAAACTATGTTACATGGGAGTAAATAGACTTACCGTTCTATTAGAATGTACAATAAACTCACTTAGATGTGAGTGAACAGACTATACAGTTCTATTAAAATGTACAACAGACTTTTTTACATGTTAGTCAATAGTCTGTACAGTTACATTAGAAAGTAGAATACACTATGTTACATAGGAGAAAATAGATTTACAGTTATAATAAAATGTACCGTAATCTATGTTGTATGGAAGTCTGTAGCCTTTACAGTGCTATTAATATGTATAATAATCTATGTTACATGGGAGTCAATAGACTGTGTAGTTCTGTTAGAATGTATAATATTTATGTTACTTATAAGTCAATGGACTGTACACTTCTCTGAGAATGTACAATAAACTATGTTACAATGGAGTCAATAGACTGTACAGTTCTATTAGAATGTAGAATAAACTCTATTAACTGTAAGTCAATGGACGGTAAAGTTCGATTAGAATGTTCAATAAACTCTGCTTCATGTAAGTCCATAGACTGTACAGTTCTATTGGAAAGTACAATAAACTGTATTATAAAGGAGTCCATAGACTGTACAGTTCTATTAGAATGTACAATAAACTGTATAATAAAGGAGTCAATAGACTGTACAGTTCTATTGGAAAGTAGAATAAACTGTATCATAAAGGAGTCAATAGACTGTACAGTTCTATTAGAATGTACAATAACCTGTATTATAAAGGAGTCAATAGACTGCACAGTTCTATTGGAAAGTACAATAAACTGTATTATAAAGGAGTCAATAGAGTGTACAGTTCTATTAGAATGTACAATAAACTGTATTATAAAGGAGTCAATAGACTGTACAGTTCTATTGGAAAGTACAATAAACTGTATTATAAAGGAGTCAATAGAGTGTACAGTTCTATTAGAATGTACAATAAACTGTATTATAAAGGAGTCAATAGACTGTACAGTTCTATTAGAATGTACAGTAACCTGTATTATAAAGGAGTCAATAGACTGTACAGTTCTATTGGAAAGTACAATAAACTGTATTATAAAGGAGTCAATAGTCTGTACAGTTCTATTAGAATGTACAATAAACTGTATTATAAAGGAGTCAATAGACTGTACAGTTCTATTAGAATGTACAATAATTTGTGTTATAAAGGAGTCAAAAAACTATACAGTTTTATTGGAAAGTACAATAAACTGTATTATAAAGGAGTCCATAGACTGTACAGTTCTATTAGAATGTACAATAATTTGTGTTATAAAGGAGTCAAAAACTATACAGTTCTATTAGAATTTACAATAAACTGTATTATAAAGGAGTCCATAGACTGTACAGTTCTATTAGAATGTACAATAAACTGTATTATTAAGGAGTCAATAGACTGTACAGTTCTATTAGAATGTACAATAAACTGTATTATAAAGGAGTCCATAGACTGTACAGTTCTATTAGAATGTACAATAACCTGTATTATAAAGGAGTCAATAGACTGTACAGTTCTATTAGAATGTACAATAAACTGTATTATAAAGGAGTCAATAGACTGTACAGTTCTATTAGAATTTACAATAAACTGTATTATAAAGGAGTCAATAGACTGTACAGTTCTATTAGAATGTACAATATCGTGTATTATAAAGGAGTCAAAAACTATACAGTTCTATTGGAAATTACAATAAACTGTATTATAAAGGAGTCAATAGACTGTACAGTTCTATTAGAATGTACAATAAACTGTATTATAAAGGAGTCAATAGACTGTGCAGTTCTATTAGAATGTACAATAACCTGTGTTATAAAGGAGTCAAAAACTATACAGTTCTCTTAAAATGTACAGTAATGTATGTTACATATAAGTCAAAAGACTTTACAGTTCTATTGGAATGTACAATAAAATTTGTTACAGGTAAGTCAACAGACTGTACAGTTCTATTACAAAGTGCATTAAACTATATTACTAACTTTGTGTCATGCTGGTTGTGAGTAACGTCTAGCGAACGTTCGAATCATCTCGAACTTCTGGATGTAGAAAGAAAGTAGTTTATAAACAAGGTTATAAAGTTGAGTTTGGTGAAATTCAAATCAGCGTCACTACCATCACAGTGTTCACTTTTCACCAGTTCCTGACTGGACGGAACCGTTGAGCACGTTCAATGATTGTGTGTGATTATGTTTACCTGTACAACGTCAGGAATTGCACCATATGCTTCAGGATATTTCCAAGACGAGTAGGACCAACGCACGTTGAACAAAGTTAATTAGAAGGTTCATTCTTTTCTTACCTCTCTAAAGTAGATTTCAAATAAAAAAATTTTCGTTTAAGAATATTCCTTCATTGAGTGAGGTTTATAGAACTTCTGATGTTGTTGTCCTGATGTTGAAGTTGGTGTTTGGGTCATCATGCTGATTCCTCCATCAAGTCTCCTCCAAACCCTAAACAAACGTCAGGAGTCCCAGAAATTTGGCTTCACACACTGTATCTAAACTCCACCTGAAAAACTTTTTTTTGTATTCGACTAGATTATCAATCTCCACTGGAATACAAATATTCTGACAATTTGTGTTTGAATTTAGTTGAACGTATTGTTCTCTAATGAGTTTCTTTCTTTTTGTCACAGAACTTGTTAGTTATTATTATTCTCTGTGCAACTAGTCTCCTTATTTAGTTTCTGCAAAACTAGTCGTTCTTTGTGTTGTCATCTGACACTTTATTACCAGCTGTATTACCGTCATAGTTGGATATTTTACTGATGTTTACGTGAGAGATAAACCTGATGGATTGTGAATTCGAGGTTTCTTATTCGTGTCCCGTTACCGCAAAAGGACCCTTCGAACTTTGGTGTTAGGGTACGGTATAAAAGTGACAGTCAGATACAACTGTTCAATTAGGAGAGCTCAATAATTGCCAATCTCCTGTACAAACATACAGAGACAAATTTAATATTGTTCAAAGGAAAATACTAAACAGTATGAAAAGTTTTCGATATCCCAAAGACATAACAAAAACAACTCCAGTTATCACACTTATAAATCGATCGATCTTGCATAAATAATGTTTATGTAGCTCTGCTTGTTCTGTTAACAATTTGCTTTGTCGTTTATCAGTGTTACAACGGTTCTGTACACGAACATGCAAATTCGACTAAATGTAAATGTTCCTGCAGGAACTATATACAGAGAATACAGAAATGAGATTCACGAACACGAAACATTTAATACAGAGCCCTGAAACATATTGTTCGTTGCGTTCTCTGTACATGTCTGTAAGCAACAAAGAGTTCTTGGATTATGAAGCATAATACGTATTACTATTTTTTATAGTTAAAACGTAAAAATATATCATAACATGGGTGAGGAGTTAATATGTTTCCAAGAAATAAAAATAATGAAAAAAAAAACTAAAACTAATTAACGTATTTTCCTAGCCTGGCACAGTCAGGTACGTTAGGGTATTCGACTCGTAACCTGAGGGTCGCGGATTCGAATCCTCGTCGCACCAAACATGTTCGCTCTTTCAACCGTGGAGGCGTTATAATGCTCCAGTAAATCCCATTATTCGTTGGTAAAAGAGTAGCCCAAGAGATGGCGGTGGATGGTGATGACTAGCTGCTTTCCCTCTAGTCTTACACTGCTAAATTAGGGACGCCTAAAGCAGATAGTCCTCGTGTAGATTTGCCTGAAATTTAAAAAAAAAAATTGTTTCTACAACCTTTCTAGTTTGTCAATATTTACGTTTTTATTTATTGTAAAATATGGTTTTAGCCTTTAATTTTGAAGAACTTTTTTAAAGGGAAGATATCCAGTCATCAGTACCTTACAACCAACCATCTAAGGTGAGGGATGAATTTTCATTCTTATAACGCACCCACAGCTTAGATATGCGCGGATTCGAATCCTACTCTACAATTCCGAAATCAATCTAAAGTTTAACCATTAGTCTTTTCTATTTGCTTTAAACACGTGACGTCCGCTTATACCATTCTCACAAATACCTGTGCAAATTAATCGTTTAACACTGTCTTCGGGGCAGGCGCAGCCTAGTGGTTAATGTGTCCAGACTGTGGATTAGACAAACTCATAATTCAAGCTCTGTTGTCACAAAACGCGCTCTGCATTTGGATGCTGTAGGTGCGCTGCAACATTAGCGGTGAAATCCCAATTTTCGGTTATTATTTTGCGGATCTGTGTCCACCGCAGGAATCGATCTTTAAATGTTAGCGTTGTGAATCTGTAGACTTACCACTGTTCCACTGGAGTACACCAATTTTGTTCAGAAAATAGCAGCCCAATAGTTGGCGACCAGTACTACTGACTAGCTGCCTTCACTCTAATCTGTCAGTCCAAAATTAAATAACCCTTTGTGTAGATGTGCGCGACATTTCTTAGGTAAAAGAGATAAAGAAATATGATTTATGATAACAAACGCATAGAAAATGTATTAGTGAGGTTAGCTTCACATTCATTACCGAGGTTAACCTCACACTGCTTAGCCTATTTAACCCGTGGTAGTAATATATCAGCAAAGTATAAATATATCAGGTTATCCCTTAGGTAATGTTCGATTTTAGGTTCAGAAAACGACAAAGGATTTCAAACGCTTTTAATGTTAATCAATAATGTATGTCCCATTATTATTAATTACTTTCAGCCAACGATTCACAAGTTTCTGAATGCCACTTTATAAAATTCTTGGAGTTTGGAGGAAAAGAATGTAGAGATAGTAGTTTTAAAATCTCCAAGTGTTCCAACCTCTTTTCCATCAAGATAGTTCTGCAAACTTTGGAATAGATGATAATCAGATGGAGCAAAGTCTGGAGAATAAGGAAGATGTGGAAATTTTTCCCAGTCTAGTTGTTCAATCTTCTGCAGATGTGATTCTTGCTGTATGGGGCTGTGCATTATCTTGGTGTAACACAACACTTTAACGACTGATCAAATCAGGCCTCTTTTCTTTCAGTGCAACATTCAAGCGCTCTAGTTTGTTTGTTTTGTTTTTTAATTTCGTGCAAAGCTACTCGAGGGCTATCTGCGCTAGCCGTCCCTAATTTAGCAGTGTAAGACTAGAGGGAAAGCAGCTTGTTATCACCACCCTCCGCCAACTCTTGGGCTGCTCTTTTACCAACGAATAGTGGGATTGACCGTCACGTTATATCGCCGCCACGGCTGAAAAGGAGAGCATGTTTGGCGCGACGGAGATGCAAACCCGCGACCCTCAGATTACGAGTCACACGCCTTAACCCACTTGGCCATGCCGGGCCTCAAGCGCTCTAACTGTTGTCAATAGAAGTCTGATGTAATCGTTACATTGAGTGGCAGCAACTCAAAGTGAATCACACCAACAATATCCCATCAAACGCTTAACAAGACTTTCCCAGAGTGGTGGTCCATTGTGGGCTGTGTTTTAACTGATTTACCTGCACTGAGCTACTATCTGCGGCGCTTAACACTTTTATAAAATATTAATTTTTCATCTCCAGTCACTAACCTGTCCAAAAAAGGCAAGTTACGTTCACGAAAGTGCAAAGAAATGCAAATGTCTACTCTTGCTCTAAGGTCGACTTCTGTCAAATCATGGAGAACCCATTTTCCAAGTTTTGACACCTTTCCAAGCTGTTGCAGATGATGGTGAACTGTTGAATGGGTTGAATTAAGCTTTTGAACTAGTTCTTCAACTGTTACGGCACAATCTTAATCAAGTGCAGTCAACAGCAAGTCATCATTAAACTCAACAGGTTGACCTGAACGTGACGCATCACTTAAGCTGTAGTCACCTGATCTGAACTTCTGAAACCACCTTCAACATATCCTTTCATTCAGAGACTCTACACCATAAACACCTTGAATGTTTCGTATAGTTTCTGCTGCACTATTGCCTGTTTTAAACTCATAAGGTATTATATGTCTAATGTGCTCCTCAGACACATCCACCTTCATAAGGGTTTATTTGATTAACGACCTGGAAAAGTGGAGTTTGGTTAGTTTCTTTTATTTGTCTCAACATTTTTATACACGTTCTACTACATATTTTAGTTATTAAAGTCTTCTACAAAGACAAAAATGATGATTCACTTTCTGTATTAAAGTTTCGGACATTACTTATGGGATGACGCGATAGTATCAAAATCTTTTTGTTTTAACACTAGAACTGTTACCAACCCAAAGAGTTATTGTGAAACGAACTGAAATATGTTTTGAGGATTGCTTATGAACGACATAATTTTATGTTTAACACATGTGGTAAAACTGTTAAATTTAGTGCAAATAACGCTGTTAATTTACTTTATTTTAATAAGTATTTATAACTGTTAATACATTTGGTTATTTTCACACAATGAAAAACATTTTCAGTTGAAAGTCAAACACAGCTTTTTCTGTGTTATCACTGTGGGAGGGAGGGTGAAGAGGGAACAGCACTAGACGGAAAATTATATTATGTTATGGTTCGATCCTATCATTATTTTAGCAACCAAAGTCATTGTTACTTAAACCACTGCATTGTCAATCTTAGAATTATTTTAACAACCAAAATCATTGTTACTTAAACCACTGTATTGCCATCACTCAATCTTAGAATTATTTTAACAGCCAAAACCATTGTTACTTAAACCACTGCATTGTCAATCTAAGAATTATTTTAATAACCAAAATAGTTGTTACTTAAACAACTGCATTGTCAATCTTAAAATTATTTTAACAACCAAAACAGTTGTTATTTAAATCATTGTATTGCCATCACTCATCTTAGAATTATTTTAACAGCCAAAACCATTGTTACTTAAACCACTGCATTGTCAATCTAAGAATTATTTTAACAACCAAAACAGTTGTTACCTAAGCCATTACATTGTCATGACTCCATCTTATAATTATTTTAACAACCTAAACCATTACATTGTTTTATTCTAGCCTCTCGGGAATTAGTAAAACGATGAAATTCTTTAGTCCTAAGGTTTTGAAACTTTTGTTTTAGCGTGGCATCGTAAAAGCTAACTGAATGAGAAGAAACATTTGAAGAGCAGTGTTGTAAGCAGATTAAATCTCCTTTTCCGCTTCAATCTCCCATGAAAAGTGGATTCGCTGTCGCTCGTTGTGCCATCTATCGAAAAGACAAAATAAGAAATCTCATATAATGGAACAAAGGGAAGTGATCGAACTTTCAGAAGTATAGTGATATTTTGTATCATACGAATAAAATTTTGCTTTGATAAAAACCAGGTTGTCTGATCTCATCAACAGAAAGGCACACAAGACGATATAAAAAATAAAGCGAAGTCTTAAAAATATTCTAACTTATTTTTCTTCAGTCCTTATCAATCAGTGAAATAAAAGTTTCTCTTGTTTCTGTCTGACATTATCCTATATTTTTTTCCTGATATTTTCTCCATACAAACTAATCTCACTTTCTTCTGTTTTTCACTAAATATATACACCCTTGTTTAAATTAATTGAAACAAGACGGAAAATTACGATTTTTCAATTTTTTACGTTTTATTTCTGAGAATTCAAAAATTACTCACAAATTAATACATCGTATGACCGCCTTTATTTTTCAGAAGATCATTAATCCGCTTTGGTATCGAGTCCACGAGTTGACTGCAATCTTTACTAATTTTTGGATCGCGGTACCACACCTCAATTATGGCTTCAATTAGCTTATTTTTTGTAGTACAGTCTTTTCTCCGAAGTCTTTCTTCACAAATCGCCCAAAGTTTTTCAATAGGATTTAAGTCCGGAGAGTTTCCAGGCCAGTCTAACACCCTTATTCGTGTTATAGTCATAAAATTTTTCATAAGTTTCGATGCGTGGCACGGAGACAGATATTGCTGAAAAATGCCAGATCCATCTGGAAATCTCTTTTCAATTCTGGAACGACTCTTCTCTGCAAAACTTCGATGTACTGTGGTCCTCGCATCATACCTTCTACGATATGTAAGTCTCCGACGCCGTAGTAGCTGGAAAAGCTCCCAAACATCTTCTTCAAGGAATGTTTTACGAACTGATTGATGTGAGATTCTCGAAGTTTCTCACCTGGAGATCTGCGAACATGCAGACTTCCTTGACCCTGTAGAAGAAATGAATCTCGTCACTGAATAACACCTTCCTCCAATGTTCTTGCATTTCAGACCCCATTGATACCGTTTTTTCTTCATTGAGTTGGTAAGAAGTTGTTTTTTGACTGGTCTCCTTGACCTTCTAACGCAATTTCGAATGACGTAATATTCCTCAAAATTTCGTCATATATCCCAAAAATAGATCGACCGTGCTGCCTAACACAGCTAATGACGCCGTCTGTGTGAAAAAATGACTATTAAAGGAAATCAGCGGGTACAGCGAGCCTACACCGGCCGCCATGCTGAAAATATTGTAAAATGACCATTTGTTTCAATTAATTTGTACAAGAGTGTATATTACTAGATGGCGGACCCTTCTACTTGAAGGAAGTTGGGTAAATTCATGATTACTAAAAGATTATCTTTGAACATGATAAGTTCTTTCCCTTATATGTAATTGCAAAAACCTAAAACGACTCATAAAAATTTTGTATTTATCCCTCTATGGCTCTATCAAAACTTCACACCAAACTTGGTGAAGATCAATCAATATGGGGAGATAAAAAACACCCAAAGGTAAAAGTGAAAATGTGTATGTACCCCCACATGGATCGAAAGAACCCTACATACCAGTTTTGGTTAAGATCCCTCCACACCCTGCAAAGTATTTATATGGTCATACCACACATAGTACAATTATATTCATATAAATAAGTAGTAACACAAACACACAGCACACAGTGCTATGACATTTATTTCGATAAATAGATACATGAACATACAACAGACATTACTATTATATTTATATAGATAAATAGGTATATGGAAATACCAAAGACAATAGTAGTATATTTATATTGACAAGTAGTTATATAGGCATACAACAGACACTACTATTATATTTATCTAGATAAGTAGTTACATGGATGTACAACAGACAGTACTGTTATATTCATACAGATAAGTAATTACATGGATGTTTGTTTGTTCTTTGAATTACGCACAAGCTACTCGAGGACTATCTGTGCTAGTCGTCCCAAATTTGCAGTGTAAGACTAGAGGGAAGGCAGCTAGTCATCACCACCCACCGCCAACTCTTCGGCTACTCTTTTACTAACGAATAGTGGGATTGACTGTAACTTCATAACGCCCACACGGCTGAAAGGGCGAGCATGTTTGGCGCGATGGGGATGCGAACCCGCGACTCTCAGATTACGAGTCGCACGCCTTACATGGATGTACAACTGACAGTACTATTATATTTATATAAATAAGTAGTTACATGGACATACAACAGACATGGGCCTGGCATGGCCTAGCGCGTTAAGGCGTGCGCTTCGTAATCTGAGGGTCGCGGGTTCGCGCCCGAGTCACGCCAAACATGCTCGCCCTCCCAGGGGGCGTTATAATGTGACGGTCAATCCCACTTTTCGTTGATAAAAGAGTAGCCCAAGAGTTGGCGGTGGGTGGTGATGACTAGCTGCCTTCCCTCTAGTCTTACACTGCTAAATTAGGGACTGCTAGCACAGATAGACCTCGAGTAGCTTTGTGCGAAATTCCAAAAACCAAACCAAACCTATAACAGACAGTACAATTATATTTATATAGATAAGTAGTTACATGGACATACAACAGACAGTACTGTTATATTTATATAGATAAGTAGTTACATGGACATACAACAGACAGTACTGTTATATTTATATAGATAAGTAGTTACATGGACATACAACAGACAGCACTGTTATATTTATATAGATAAGTAGTTGAATGGACATACAACAGACAGCACTGTTATATTTATATAGATAAGTAGTTGAATGGACATACAACGGACAGTACTATTATATTTATATAGATAAGTAGTTACATTCGTCTGTTTTTATTCTCCCCGATTTATTTCTTCTTCTCTGTTGCTTCTCTTATCTCAACGATTGTAACAAGTTTTCTTTCTCTCGTAGTTCCTGTATATTTCTTCTCTCATATTTCTCTTTCACGTTCTTTTCTTCACGACAAATACCTTCACTTATCTATTACTTTGTTAAATCTTTCAGGGTATGTGTATTCACCTTTCTACCGCATTTCTCTCCCTGCACAAATATGTTCATTTTAAAACTTTATTTTCGTTCATTTCTTCTCCAATTTCTACATTTCTACACCTTAATAGTCCTCCTCTCTTATTACAAAATTAAAAACAAATATTCTGAATTTTTCATTTCATTTTTAAAATAGTAATTCAGGTCGAGCATTGATATGGAAGAACATTAGCCCGTATTACATAATTAGTTCGTCCAATAAGATGATAAATAGTGTCGCTGATATAGGTTATTACGTAGTATTATCCTGCACCTTGACGACGCACATTAATCATATTAACCTCATGGATTTTATAACGACGCTCGTTATTCGTGTCAGAGCCTTATTTGTATAATTTGTTTAAATTATTCTGTAGTTCGCGTTTCGTCATAAAATTTGGGAATTATCCTCAGTGAAAGAATACTAAAAAATCTAGCTAACAAAATATAATGGAATATTTAACCTGAAAGATACCACGGGTTAAATGGATGATTGCTTTCTGCGTCATCTCGGCGTGAACCTTTAACCTTAGGATCCGCAGCCCAGAATGCACACCACCAGTCTCCATTTAGACCTAATAGATAGTAAACAGTTGTTGTTCTTTTATTAATTATTTCTAGTCAGTAGTTCAGTAAAACAGTAAGAGAGGAATCAGTGTGGGCTCAAATTAGAACCACTCGGTAAAATTTTAAAAGAACTCCAAATATTGTCAATTTCACGAGGCTTAAAGCAGTCTTTTCATTTCTCGTTGTAGCCAGCTTGACACAAATTGGATATCTCTCGCTTTAACCGCAGTATAAGAACAATTCCGAAGACGACAGACACTCTGTAAGCAGAAAACCGAAACAAATAAAAAAATAAAACATGCGTCAGGACTTGGTAAGGCCAGATAGTTAGGGCGCTCAACTCACAACTTGAAGGTCGTGAATTCGAATCCCAGTCACACCAAACATGCTCGTTCTGTCAGCCGTGAGGACATTATAATGTTACGGTCAGTCCTAATATTCGTTGGTTAAAAAGGTAACCCAAGAGTTGGCGCTGGGTAGTGATGACTAGCTCCCTTCTCTCTAGTCTTACACTGTTAAATTAGGGCCGGCTAGTGCAGATAGCCCTCGTGTAGCTTTGCGAGAAATTCAAAACAAACCAAACCACAATTAAATATTTTGGAATAGATGGCGTTGCTGTTAACAATGTTTGTAAATATATTGCTGGAGTTATTGTTTCAGTTTTGTTTTAGCGGAAAGTTACAGTGGGTTATCTGCTTGCTTTGTTCACTGCATGGACTTGAATCCCTGGATTTTTAACGTTCAAAGCACGTAAATTTATCGCTGACTTATCGTGGACATTGTTTGAGGGTGGCAACCACTTTCTGGTGAGCGTAAACGTTGTTGAAAACATTCTGAATATTTTCTATGCCTTTAACCAGCAGTTGTAGAAAGATCCATATCTATCTAGATATTCGACTGCATCGCCACAAATCCCAAAAACGCATCAAGACATTCTGTGATATTTTGTGATATAATATCAAATTAGAGTATAAATTGTCAATTTGTTCTGGTTATATACCATTTGTATTTTGTGATAGCTTTAAGAGCTCTTTATCTCTATATGAAGAGAAACAGAGAGACGAAAGAGATTTTATAGGCCTAACAACAAATACGTTTTAATTACGTTTTCAAAATTTATGTTAGTATCCTATATATATACACGTGTTATATTGTGACAATGCATGCATTGTATATGAAAGTTTGTTTCAGAGAAAGTCACAATGAGCTGTCTTCTGTGTTCACCACCTGGGATCGGACCCCGGATTTTAGCTTTGTAAGTCCGTACACATTTCCACTATACTATGGAAGAACTCGTACAAAAGTCCCTTTTTCCCTCCACAGTGGCTGTAAAAGGCTTGTAATGCTAAAAACTGTTTTTATATACCCATAGTGGGCACAGTACACATAGCCCATTTTGTGACTTTGCTCTTGAGAACAAAACAAACAAATGTTTCGTTAAATTAACACCTTACTGATCAATCAATATTGTTGTTATTTCTTGTTGTATCGAAAACAAGTCGTTTAAAGTTTACTGACTGTCTCAGGGCATACTTACCTTTTGGTCGATGTGTTCAATATATATATATAACGTACTCTAATGAACGTATGATGCCGTATATTTCCGCCGGTAGAATTTTCAGTTCTTGTCATTTAGTGACTGGAGAGTTAACGGTGGAAATTCGAGCTATCAACTCGGAGAATCCGGAACGAAAATAAAAGCTGTGTCAGCGTCTCCATGTCCAATTTTGTGTCTTACGTTATTAACCGATTCATCCGTATCTCCTCTTTTCATCGCAAAGGTGAAAGGTTACTACTTCCTGTGCATTCGTAGGTTTTTGGCTATAACAAAGTCCCAGGAGATTTGAAGAAGCGAAAAAATATATATATAACAGGGCCAATAACAGGACGTAGGATTGTTTCTATACTGATAAGAAAAATGAAATGCTATACTTTTATGGGCACGTCATAAAAATTGTAAAGAATTATTGTTTGACATGAGATTGCGTAGCTGAGTTGTATTAATCCAACCATCTTTCTCAATATAGCACCATATAAGATATAACTCACCATTTCTAGTGAGTTATTTTACCATCCTCAGAAGCCAATATGATTGGGTTTATCTGGCCTTCAAAGTTTCTAATAATAAAAAATAGTTTGAAACTACTTTTTTCCTCTTCTTGTTTCGTGGGGAATCGAACTCTGGACTTTAGCTTGCACGTTTGTAGACTTACCGTTGATTGAAGCTATGAAAACCTACTTTCAAATACATTTACTCGTACATGCGTGCAAAAAAAAAGTTTATTTGATGAAATTTAAATATATGTGTGTTTTCTCATAGCAAAGCCACATCGGGAATCGAACCCCTGACTTTAGCGAAACCTAAATGAAACGCAGCAAATCAACAACACAAGTCTCAACTTGAACCTGGCTGTCGGATTTCACTGACAGTCTTATAACGCACATCATTACCTGGTGGTTAAGGCACTCAACTCCTAAATCGAGGGTCGCGGGTTCGAATCCCCGTCGCACCAAACATGCTCGCCCTTTCAACCGTTATAATGTGACGATCAATCCCACTATTCGATGGTAAAAGTGTAGTCGAGGAGTTGGAGATGGGTGGTGATGACCAAACTACCTTTCTTCCTTACACTGCTAAATTAGGGACGGCTAGCGCAAATACCCTTCGTGTAGCTTTACGCGAAATTCAGAAACAAGCCAAACAAAACTTATAACGCACCCACGGACCCAAGACTGCGGAGCTGAAATCTTTTAACACACAGATAGATGTCACTTGTGAAAACATAAACTAAGAGCATTTAGATGTTACATTTTAATAGAAATACCATGACAAAATACAATCTATACACGCGCATGGCTAACTTGTGTTAAAACATTGGTGTGAGACCTAACTCATACATTTAGAAGGTTATTTCCTCATAAATTGTAAGAAACAAAGATCAGAGACAAATTCTGTATCTTAAATTAGACCTTATACATTCCTCTACACGCAGAAACCTTATAGAAACAGTTGAAATGAAGTAATCAATATTTCTTGAAAAAAAGTCAAACAGAAAAGAAACATGAAGCATTGTGCCTATCCTACTATCAAAACATTATTTTTAGCGTTGCAAGCCAGCTGACTTTCCGCTGAATCAGCGGGGACATTGTATTTTGTTTGTTTGTTTTTTAATTCGAGCAAAGCTACAGGAGAGCTATCTGCACTAGCCATCCCTAATTCATCAGTGTAAGACTAAAAGGAAGGCAACTAGTCATCACCACCCACCGTCAACTCTTGTGCTAGTATTTTACCAAAGAATAGTGGGATTGACCGTCACTTATAATGCCCCCACGGCTGTAAGGGTCGAACATGTTTGGTGTGAGGGGGGATTCGAACCCTCGAATTACGAGTCAAGTGCCTTAACTACTTGGCCATGCCGGACCCGTTGTATTTTAACAGGTATCTCATCAAGAAGTAGAAACACCGAAACACTGTGAACGAAAACGAACAAAATATCGAGATACGTGACTTTTCGTCATAAAATAAAACCAAGGAAACGCGAGAGAATGATATCTTTTATGAGTATTTTAATGATAAAGAAGCAGTACATTTTTCCCTGGTGTCAGTGATCAAACTTCACTGACACCACCAGATTACTCTTACAGAGCAACCAGCTAGTGATAAGAACCTCAAAAGACTTTTCTTTTCACTGTTATTTTTGCAAGACAAACACTGGCGAATAGCGTGTATAGCCCAAGAGATGCATCGTTCATTCGTTTTTTGCCGTTCGAAATTATTAGAATTGACAGAGGGGGAGGGGGCAAAGAAATGTGAATTTTCTACTAGGAATAATACCATTGATGTGTCGTACGTGAAGAAAAATTACCACCGTTTCTTATCAGAGAGAGAAGTGTGCGATTATTAAGAAATATGAAAGCAAACTTTTCTGTGAAACTTTTAGGCGGAACAATTAGCAGTTACAGGAAAGAGGTGTCAACGCAGACATTGAATGATTTACCGAGTCTATTTCAAACGGAAACAAACTATAGAAGATGACAGATAGGTACTCGGCTCTAAAGTAAAAAATTCATTTAAGAACAAAAGCGTAAGCCCGATGTTTGAAGACGAGCGTGTTACAGCCCAAAAAGATTGCAGAGTTTAAACAAAAGCTTTTCCATTGCTAACTGTTTTTTTTTTTTTTGTTATTTTGTTCGGGTGTTGTTTTTCTTCTATGTGGACCGTACGAAGAGTAACCAAAATTACAGAAAATTGTTCACGACTAACTGCAAACGGAATGAGAAAACGTTTCAAAGGGAATGAACGAGACCCAAACCACTGCGAGCATAACTACTCGAGGGCTATCTGCGCTAGCCGTTTCTAATTTAGCAGTGTAAGACTAGAGGGAAGGCAGCTAGTCATCACCACCCACCGCCAACTCTTGGGCTACTCTTTTACCAACGAATAGTGGGATTGACTGTCACATTATAGCGCCCCACGGCTGAAAGGGCAAGCATGTTTGGTGTGACGAGGATTCGAACCCGCGACTCTCAGATTACGAGTCGAGCGCCCTTACCATCTGGTCATGCCAGCCACAAATGGCTCTTGTATGAACACTGTTCTGACCACTAGCTTGTTTTTTCTGTCCCAAATGACCCCAAGAGCTATGGATTTAACTTAACGGGCCATCAGCAAAGGATATGGCAGATATGTGGTGGTATGTTTGGCATACCACTAAGTTGTAACTCTACGGGATTGAAATATTTATCTTATCTTCGTTTCTGCTGCTTAGCTTTGAGTACTTTGAATTTGAATTACACATTATACCACAAAAAAACAACATAATAATCTTTTATTTACTTTATTTTAATACAATGAAAACATATTTAATAGTTAGTAAATCTGTTGTTGTTATTTGTAATTAGGCAGAAAGCTACACAATGGACCATCTGTACTCTACCCATCACGGATATCAAAACCTGGATTCTGACATTTTAAGTCCGAAGACGTACCGCTGTGTCACTAGGGCCAAATTAGTAAAAACCTAAACTGAAAATTACAGCACATGGGCTAAAAGTGTGGTCTAAGAACCTAAGGATTCACATATAGCCATACCAAATATTGAGCGACCTACCAGAGGGAGAGCAATCAGCAGAACTAGCCATCACAAGACTTTGTCCAGATCTTTAAACCTATTAAAGAAATTACCTATCACTTGTATGACACGCCCACAGCTCCAATTGCAGAACGTATTTAGTGGAGCAATCTTTCGAACTTGGACCTTCAATGGAAGCCCAAGACGCTAATAAATAGACAATGCCCGACCCTAATACCTAATAAACTTTGAAAAGTATTTCGCGTATTAAAATTGTTGTTTTCATTCTTTTCTTTTTTTACGTGTTTCTCAGGCGTAGGAATAATAGTCTTTTTTCAAGGACTCTTTCACAATATCAGAATAGTATTGAGAATAAATATGTTGGGTGAAAACGAATGGTTTGTCTTAGAATTGTGTGTTAAAACACGTTTCTACTGAAAAGCATAAATCTTATATATATTTGTAAATAAGACATACTCGCTATGAAAAAGCTCGTGCGTTAAAGTTATTGGTGTACTTTTATGACCTCTGAATGATTACAAATGGTGCAATAAAAGTCCAGCACTTAAATGACCAGCTAACAAATTATACTATTTGAAAAATGCACAGAGAATAAGTTGAACCTGTTTTATTAATGAGACATAAGTTCTGTTAAGCCTAATAATCAAAATGAAGGTATTTGATTTTCAGCTGTTAATCTCTCTCACCAAGTTTCCTTTCCAGATTTAACTCCTTTCTCTTAGCATTGTTTAAATTTTCATGGTTCATGGTTCAGGTATTATCTTTGTAGTGCTTGGTTGTACGTTAATCCATCTTCTTACGAACTCATTAAACGAAGAATAGTGACGGGAGGGTTATTAGTTATTTAATAACTTTATATCAAAATTAAATCAGTTATTTAGATCAAAGCAGGACACGTAATTTAATGAAACCGATCCCTTATCACAAACGTGCTATGTGTGTCTGGCTTCATAAATCAAATTCGCCACAACAAAAAATAAAACTTATAATGATCATACTTAAGCTGGGACGAAGTTTTTAACCTTAATACACAGTACAATTACGGTGAGTTGTCAGAGCAGGGAACGCATAGCCATTACTTAATAAGATATTCGTGTGTCTGGTATTCGTAACTTCAGCGACTCCTTATCAAGAAATGGGCTAAACGGTTAGATTAAAGACCCCAGGGTTCAGTAATAATCGTTCCTAAATTTAGAGCTGATGACCAGAAGACAGCAGCAGCAGCCACTGCCTAGACGACTATTCTTAGCCGAATAGTGGTATTGACTGCCACAATGATAACACACTCAAAGCTGAAAGTACCAAGGTTATTCAATGGCCTATTGCGGATCGTGCCTTGGACTTCATGGCTCGGAGTTTGATACGATGGCCCATACCCGCAATTGAGAATAAATTAGAAATGTTTATATTATTCCTAATATTTCTGCGTGTCTACTGTCAAACACAAAGCTACATAATGTACTATCGGTGCTGTGCACAACACGAGTATCGAAACACGGTGTTTAGCGGTGTGGCCCCCAGAGATGGTTGGGAGTAATTTTGTTGTGATGATATTGTACGTTCCTTAACTTCATTATTACTTAACCGGATTAATTTCCAATTTCTGCTCTGGTTCTTCGATTATATCCATATTTACTTATATACATGTTCTACCCGGCATGGCTAGGTGGTTAAGATATTCGACTCGTAATCCAACGGTCTCGAGTTTCAATTCCCGTCAAACCAAACATGCTCGCCCTTACAGCCGCTGGAGCGTTATAATGTAACGGTCAATCCCACTATTCGTTGGTAAAATAGTAGTCCGAGAGTTGGCGAGGGGTGGTGATGACTAGCTGCCTTCCCTCTATTCTTACACTGCTAAATTAGGGACGGCTAGCACAGATAGTCCCTCGAGTAGCTTTGTGCGAAATTCAAAAAACAAACAAACACTAAAGTGCATAGGTTCATGTCCTCTGCTTCTCAAGGCAGGCCCGGCATTGCCAGATGGCTAAAGCATTAGACTCGTAATCTGAGGGTTGTGGGTTCGAAACCCCTTCACACAAAACATGTTCGCTCTTTCAGCCGTGGGGCGTTATAATGTTACGGTCAATCCCAGTATTCATTGGTAAAGAGTAGCCCACGAGGTAGTGGTGTGTGGTGATGAATAGCTGCCTTCCCTCTAGTCTTAAACTGCTAAATTAGGGACGGCTAGCGCAGATGGCCCTCGTGTAGCTTTGCGCAAAATTCAAAAACAAAACGAACAACACATGTCTGCGATTTAAATAATGGTTGTTCGAAAAGGATTTATCTTGTTATTTGAACGATTCTTATCTCTTTGTTCAACAGTATATATTGCCTAGAGCACTTCCAAAATTCCATTAGAATATCATGAAATGATCAAACGGTACATTAGCTAAGAAATCGGATGTTTCCCTTCTCTTCTTTAACACTTAACATTTATCACCCATAACTACGTGACTTCTTTAACATTTATCACCCATAACTACGTGACAAATCTTATTCCAAACTTTTCCATTTAATCCGAAAGATGACAATAAAGTGTACAATAATCAAAGGTTCCGATACGAAATTACTGGAAGAAAAGTTTTTATTTCATATTCTTTTCCAGCATTATGCGAGTTAAACCACGAAACCCGATTTACTCAAAAACTATTT
>NC_134831.1:187049352-187096006 GCF_004210375.1 Tachypleus tridentatus
CGCGAAATTCTGAAAGAAACAAACAAACTTCTCAATCAACGTATTTATAAATTTATCAAACATTGTTAGAAATTAACCTCCGTGGCTTGTTTTCTCATCACCAAATGACACATATCGTATGATTTTACACTTCTGCTGTAATTTTTTTCGTATTGGTGGAAATAACTCGTCTTATATACAGTTATAATATTTTAACAAAGTTTCATCCTAATAAATTAATTTCTTTAAACGTTTATTTTGAGAAAAGCCACACAGTAGATTATCTATGTTCTGTCCGCCATGGGTAATTGAATTCTAGGATTTTAGTATCAAAAGACCGCAAACTTGCCACTGATTTTACACACTGGGCGCAATAATCCGAGCCCATATACAAAGTTAGGCCATTAACCTGAATGAAACTACAAAATACCACGAACCTGCATGAGTGAAATTTAACATTAAGATATTTAGTCGCTGAAAATTGGTGTGTGTGTGTGTGTTCTCTTATAGCAAAGACACATCGGGCTATCTGCGGAATCCACCGAGCGGAATCGAACTCCTAAGTTTATCGTTGTAGGTCCGTAGACTTACTGTTGAAATTTGGGTATATTAATTTGAAAAGTGTCTTTATTCGATAGTAATAGTTTTAGCGTATCCACTAGATGACACTACCATCAACAGTTTCTCAAGCGAACTGCCAGAACGTGGAAAGTTTATATTTCTGTGGCGTGTGTGTATTTCCTGTATTAGAAAATTAAAATAAAGAAAGACGGTTCTGTTTATTTTGCATTTACTGTTTATAACAGTAAATCATTAACAACAAAGCACCTAAGTTAAAGAATGAAACAAACAGTTCATTCTGTAGTGGTATGTTATAGCATTCTTAAACCGAGTTAATTATACCGTAATATTACTGTGAAACACGATAGAAGTTCGTCTGGACTATTGGTTATACGCGGTGGAGTTATATAATAACAAACGTTATGTGGAAATCAATATAATAATGAGCATCAGTCATACACTTGGTAGAACATACTAAATCTTGCAATCGATCTGCAAAATATGTTAAAAATCACCTTTTCGAAATAGCTGACACTATTACTGCCAAATGGCGATGACCTGCAGATAAATAAGTGATGTAAAACTGAGTCGCAGGTTTATTAGACACTCTTTACTGAATAAACAACAACATGTAATTGTTACCGTACAGTTTCGTCTAATTTCTAATTTTGCTGGACACTCTTAACTGTAAATATTTATTTTTGTTACACACAAAGCCACATAACGGACCATCTGTGTTCTGTCCACTGCAGGTATCGGGCTTGATTTATTGCATTATAAGCTATTAGACCGGTGATCCACCAGAGGACCACTGTTGTGTTATTCCATTAAAGGACCTCTTGTTATTACTAATAAACGGTTTCTTGTTCAGACTTGATACTGGTGTTCCGTTTTCTCGTGATATTGGCGAAGTATCGTGAACGAAAGGTCATATCAGACACTGTTGTGTTACAGAAATAAAGGACTAGACCATTGTACACAGGATAACAATTATAAAGTTTGTGATTTGTAAATAGTTCATGACATCATATTGAAAGTTATAAATTAATACACACTCCTTGTTAAAGTTATGAAATATTACACAGTCTACGTTAAAAGTTATGAAATATTACACAGTCTGTGTTAGAAGCTATGAAATATTACACAGTCTGTGTTAGAAGTTATAAAATATTACACAGTCTGTGTTAGAAGTTATAAAATATTACATAGTTTGTGTTAGAAGTTATGAAATGGTAAACAGTCTGTGTTAGAAGTTATGAAATATTACATAGTCTGTGTTAGAAGTTATGAAATATTACACAGTCTGTGTTACAAGTTATGAATTATTACACAGTCTGTGCTAGAAGGTATGAAATATTACACAGTATGTGTTAGAAGTTATGAAATATTACACAGTCTGTGTTACAAGTTATGAATTATTACACAGTCTGTGCTAGAAGGTATGAAATATTACACAGTATGTGTTAGAAGTTATGAAATATTACACAGTCTGTGTTAAAAGTTGTGAATTATTACACAGTCTATGTTAAAAGTTATGAAATATTAGACACTATGTTAAAAGTTATGAAATACTAGACACTGTTAAAAGTTATGAAATACTAGACACTGTGTTAAAAGTTATGAAATACTAAATATTCTCTGTTAAAAGTTATGAAATACCAGACTGTGTTAAAAGTTATGAAATATTACACAGTCTGTGTTAGAAGTTATGAAATATTACACAGTCTGTGTTAGAAGTTATGAAATATTACACAGTCTGTGTTAGAAGTTATAAAATATTACACAGTCTGTGTTAGAAGTTATAAAATATTACATAGTTTGTGTTAGAAGTTATGAAATGTTAAACAGTTTGTGTTAGAAGTTATGAAATATTACATAGTCTGTGTTAGAAGTTATGAAATATTACACAGTCTGTGTTACAAGTTATGAATTATTACACAGTCTGTGCTAGAAGGTATGAAATATTACACAGTATGTGTTAGAAGTTATGAAATATTACACAGTCTGTGTTACAAGTTAGTCTGTGCTAGAAGGTATGAAATATTACACAGTATGTGTTAGAAGTTATGAAATATTACACAGTCTGTGTTAAAAGTTGTGAATTATTACACAGTCTATGTTAAAAGTTATGAAATATTAGACACTATGTTAAAAGTTATGAAATACTAGACTGTTAAAAGTTATGAAATACTAGACACTGTGTTAAAAGTTATGAAATACCAGACTGTGTTAAAAGTTATGAAATACTAGATCCTGTGTTAAAAGTTATGAAATACTAAACACTGTGTTAAAAGTTATGAAATACTAAACACTGTGTTAAAAGTTATGAAATACTAAATACTCTGTGTTAAAAGTTATGAAATACCAGACTGTGTTAAAAGTTATGAAATATTAGACACTATGTTAAAAGTTATCTGTAAGGTAAAATTGGTTGCAGTTGAAAAAGTGAAAAAGCTGTCGGCCTTTGGTCAGTCTACAATAAATTAGTAGATTATACTACTCAACTCATAAGAAAATGATTGAAGTGAGCGACCGCCTTTCTAAGTTCAACCAGTATCGAGACTACAGCACCCCTTATGGTTATGAAACGCTACACTCCGATATAGGGAAAACAAATGCAAGGGCAGGAAGTGTTTTTATTAGTGGTAACCGTTAATATATAAATAAGCTTGTATTTCTTATTATTACGTTTTCTTTTGCTTCTGTCGGTTTATTAGTTACTTCTTACATCTCCTGATCTTTTGTTGTTGTAAAACCCTGGCTTTTATATTTTTTTTCTCAAAGCGACGTTGAATTAGTTTCTTTCTTTGTTGTGTTTGCATTTGTATGAGTCAATATAAATACAGTTAGTGGACTTATGAAGGGAAAGCGAGGTGCGAGTTGACACGGCCGTAGCAAATACAAACATGAAGGTGAAACTGAAATATAGTTTTTTCGAGTCATTAGCAGTGTTGACACTTATAATAATGACACTACAGGATACAATCTTAAAATAGCGTTACAGTTTTACAGGTACTAGTTTAAGGTAATAACAGTAATGTTAAAAGTTATTATGATTACATATAATAAACATTACATAAATAGAAAGTAATGAATTAATATATTAACTGAAATTTATTCTCAGTTGTAAAGTTCAAATCATGAGTACTAGTCAGTTATATTTGTCACGAGACAATAGTGTATATGTTCATACCATAAGAATCGATGTTTTAACAAATGGCTCAGTTAAGTAACTTTCCGTCCATTGCCATCTATCCAAGTCAGAGTGATGAGCTCTGGTATTGAAGAAAACGCGTCGTCGGCAGTGAATATAGCAGACACCTTTCTTCTCATAAAAATTTTAAAAGACCGAACAAAGCATGCATTGTTAAAATAAAGTACAGTTAGTCCAATGCTATTGTTTTACAAGAAATATGGTAGACTATAATCACGTGTGTTAACAGGACCAACTGTCGCCCTTGTTTACTCTGGTCCGATCGAGTAGTCATTTTTGTAGTCCAACTATATGACCCCACTGTGCAGTGTTTTTTTTTTCGGTAATGGGTCAAACCATGAACCTTTGAACTTACAGTCGAGACATGCCAACAAGTGGTTCACGCCAGGCTCATGGATGAAAGAAAATTGGGGGAGGACGGTTTTGCTTAGGGAATATTTCTTCTAGTTTTACTTCTTTATCTTCCGCTTCCGGCAAAGTCCAAACGGTATGTACTTTGGTTAAATCTGTCGTGTATGATTGAAATCATGGTTGTTTTCTTTTAAATGGTCATCACTCAGTATCTGGTTTAGTTTTAGAAAGTCATTGTTTTATGATTTGTTAGTTAGTGGTTCTTGATTTTTGTTTTAGAGCAAAGCCACATTGGGCTATTTGCTGTGTCCATTGCGTGGAATCGAACCCGTATTTAGCGTAGTAAATTCATAAACTTACCGCTGTACCATCGGGGACGTGGTCACTGATAACTGACCAACAAACCAGAGCTCCGAACGTGGATACCTAAGGAGCTGCATATCACTTCATATTGTTTCGTTTACTTAGAGATATCTGTTTTAAACTGCTTTTATTGTATCGTAAAAACAGCTGTCAAATCAAGTTGGAAATTATTATATAACTAGAGCTTATTATGCATCATTCAGTCAGCTCTGACATACTCGCGAACGGCGAACGCTCGTGCCACGAAATCAAATGCCTCCCACAATGCGTTGCGCAAACAATGGAACATGATTCGAAGTGGTCTTCAGAGCGGCACAAGCGCGGGTACTGGCACCGATAGAAGGCGTTAAATTGATCTGTTTGGCTGTTTCTGGTGGGTGAGTACTTTTGTTAATTACTGTAGTCTATATATGTATATCTTTATCCACGATACGATCTTTGTCTTTCATATCTTAAGCTACTTTACACAATTATTATTTTTTTATCACAGCAGGTGAATAATCCGTGTTATAAGCTGTCGAGAGTAGCTGAAGTTAGTGAAAATAGGAAAATAATATAAATGTATCCATTAAAACATATACGTTTTAGTAAAACGGTTCATTAGAGTATATTTTCTAATTATGAAAATAACACTAATAAAATATTTTCATTGTTATGAGCAAGCTCAAACAGGATGAGCTTATAAGAAGCTAACATAAAACTAAATCCGCTCTGAGCACGCGTTTTTCAAGCTACCATCAGACACTTTACTTAGAAGTTGCCGCGTTCTGTGTGCACTGGGACGTTGTAGAATTCAAGCCCGCGAGCCAGCTAGTCTCCTGATAGGCTTGTTCACGCGTGAACGCAAGAGCACCTAACCTCGTACTCGTGTGATAAAAATGGCTGGCCGGATTACGACGTTAAAACAACAACGGATAAAACTATGAATTCCAAGTTTCCTTCTGACCACATCAGTAGATGGCAGTTGTTTCTTTGCGTAAGAGTTGTGGTAAATAAATTGAGTAGAGTTGTTGATTATTCACCAGTTTTATGCCAAAATAGATAAATATCGATTTTTTTTAACACACATCTCATCAAGTACTTTAGCTGGGTTGCGATGGAAACTTATAATTCGGTTAAATAGAATATTGTATTACTGAACAGGATTCTGATGTCCAAATTTCTCATCTTTAGAAATGTTTGTTGCTTTAGGAATATAGATATTTCTCAAAAATAAAACAGAAAAAAAAAGATAAAACGTTAAAATACATTAGCTGGAACTCTGTTTAAAACGATGAAATACACTAGCTGGAACACTGTTTAAAACGATAAAAGACACTAGCTGGAACACTGTTTAAAACGATAAAAGACACTAGCTGGAATATTGTTTAAAACGATGAAAGACACTAGCTGGAACATTGTTTAAAACGATGAAATACACTAGCTGGAACATTGTTTGAAACGATGAAATACACTAGCTGGAACATTGTTTAAAACGATGAAACACACTAGCTGGAACATTGTTTAAAACGATGAAAGACACTAATCAGTGATGACGAGAAACCCACTTGTTGAGAAATTTATATGCAAAAACGGCTCGTTTGGGCTGAGAAAACACTTTACATAGAAGAGCGAACAACGAGCCGTTTTTGCATATAGATGAAAGACACTAGCTGGAACATTGTTTGAAACGATGAAAGACACTAGCTGGAACATTGTTTAAAACGATGAAATACACTAGCTGGAACATTGTTTAAAACGATGAAACACACTAGCTGGAACATTGTTTAAAACGATGAAAGACACTAATCAGTGATGACGAGAAACCCACTTGTTGAGAATTTATATGCAAAAAAAAAGCGGCTCGTTTGGGCTGAGAAAACACTTTACATAGAAGAGCGAACAACGAGCCGTTTTTGCATATAGATGAAAGACACTAGCTGGAACATTGTTTGAAACGATGAAAGACACTAGCTGGAACATTGTTTAAAACGATGAAATACACTAGCTGGAACATTGTTTAAAACGATAAAAGTCACCAGCTGCAACATTGTTTAAAACCATGAAAGACACTAGCTGGAATATTGTTTAAAACGATGCAAGACACTAGCTGGAACATTGTTTAAAACGATGAAATACACTAGCTGGAACATTGTTTAAAACGATAAAAGACACAAGCTGGAACATTGTTTAAAACGGTGAAAGACACTAGCTGGAACATTGTTTAAAACGATGAAATACACTAGCTCGAACATTGTTTAAAACGATAAAAGACACTAGCTGGAATATTGTTTAAAACGATGAAAGACACTAGCTCGAACATTGTTTAAAACGATGAAAGATACTAGCTGGAACATTGTTTGAAACGATGAAAGACACTAGCTAGAACATTGTTTAACCCGAACAAGAAATTGCTTGCGTGACTAATAGTGAAATCAATATATTTTAAAATATAAAACCATATAAATTGAATATTTGTAAAAAACACAGTAAAAACGTATTTGGAGTTGTCTACTGTTAAGCGCAAAACTAGCCGTGCGGTGTGCTATCTGTGCTTTATCAAACGCAAAATTTTTAGCGTCGTAAGCTCTTAGTATTACCGTCGAACCATTAAAGGACTATTATTTGCTTGTCTACTTTTAGTTAAACACAAAGCTACATAATGGCCATCTGCGCTTTGCCTATCACTGGTATTGAAAACTGGATTTTAGCGTTATTAACCTTCTGATTTAGCGCTGAGCTACCAAAGAGCTATTTCTAGACTAAAGAAATGAACCACGAAATTTAACTACAGGGCCACTGAACTAATGTGTATAATATTTGTATATATGTCTTAGATCTATTTTAGGTTACTGTGTACTCAAAACTCGATAAGTTTCATAGTCTTTATAAAGTCGATAATGTCATAAGGACGTAACGAAATCTACTGACGAAGATAAAGAGGATTAAGAGGAAGAAAAAATGTTATGCATGCTAATTATCAGACGTTTCGGAATATATATTTCGTCATCAGAGTTTTTCAATTACGGTAGATGTATTCCTAAACGTTCTATTGGCATGGTGCTTCAGATGTTTTTTATTTTCTCAACCGTGTGTGACTTCATTAGTATTTAACTTTCATACACGAATTCTTTTTATGGCATCAAAATCACGTGACCAATTTTGAATTTATAATTATAACGATAGTTACATGTGATGTTGACCTGGAGACGATTAGTTCTGTTTGACGTCACATTTTGAGAATACGTCATATTTCAAAACGGTTGAATGAGCATTGTTCTAAAAAGATGTATCATCTTAATACTTGTTTGTTCGTTTTTGAATTTCGCACAAAGCTACTTGAGGGCTATCTGTGCTAGCCGTCCCTAATTTAGTAGTGTAAGACTAGAGGGAAGGCAGCTAGTCATCACCACCCACCGCCAACTCTTGGGCTACTCTTTTACCAACGAATAATGGGATTGACTGTAATATTATAACGTACTCACGGCTGAAAGGGCGAGCATGTTTGGTGCGACGGTGATTCGAACCTGCGACTCTCAGATTACGAGTCGAACGCCTTAACCCACCTGGCCATGCCGACCCCTATTTTACAACATAATAACGTTTCACAATTGCAAATTGTAGGTCTATTTGTTTTGCCAATAAGGAATCCGACAACGTAGGGAATTTCATTCTCCATGTAAAGTCGAGACAGTTTGTTCTGCTATGTGATCATTAGCAATCAAGTGATATGTCTACTTCCATCTATATTTTGTTTGTTTCATTTTCTTTTAGTCTTCTAGTGGCACAGCGGGCTTATATCGCAAGAAATCAGGTTTCAATACTTGTATAGTTTTGTGCTTAACTTTAAAGAAACAATTCAACTGATTAACTGTAAATCTTAAAAACGTGACGGTCTTAAGAAAGTGCACTTCATTCTTTCTGTTACACAGTTGTTGGTATGATGTTTTAACAACTGAACTGCACCAGCAACCATAAGGAGCAGTTTCTCAACTATAACTGTTTTAAGTGAAAACTGTCTGTTTTATGTGAACAGGTCTGTATTGCACGACTGTTATTTATACATTGTTGTTGTCTTACTCAGTTGTTTAAGCTAATCATATATCAACATATTTATAACGCTAAAAACTGGGTTTCAATACCCTTGGTGGGCACACCTCAGAAAACCCATTGTGAAACATTGCGCTTGAGTAAAAAACAACAACACACAAACAGTTTATGACTGTGTGCCTTGACGAACAGGAATAGTAAAGTTCGAAGTTCGAAATGACATTTTGTTACCAGAACTTAAAATTTAATTCGATGGCAAGCATATATGTATATACAACGTTACTAATCCATGCTTTCTTAATAGTGAAGAAATATATTGTCTGGATTTTCATTTGTAGGTGGGTCCAGCTTGTCTTACAAATCTTCTATCACAAAATAAAGTGTTCTCTGTTGTTTTTGATTTGGATAAATTCTTACAACCACCAGGATTGGTGCATCACTTTTTGGGGCTTTGGAAACGGTATGAAAAACACATATTTCACAGTTTTGCTCAACAAACCTACCTTCACATGCGCCATTCCTATCATGTCTGACACGCAGTGCATCATGGGAGAAGTTGTAGCAGAAATCAATGCCTTTGGGAAGTCGAAACGTGATGTTTTTAACGAAGTCTCTAGGCCTTACGTAAAGCGGTTATTGTGATTTTAGAAATCATTGATTTTATTTGGTTTTAAATTACAGAGAAACTGAAAGACAACAGAACTATTTAACTTCGCGTACGTCCTTATTTAAGAGAGAAAGCGAAGGATAAACAGAATTCGGTTAACTGAAACATTTTCTCTAATAATTATATTTTAAAGATGAAGGTTACAGGGCAAAAATGATTTATATTTTTATAATTACTTTTTGTTAGTATGTTTCTAACATGTTTGAAGGAATAGTTTACAGGTGGTTGTATACTTGTGCCGGATTCTATGTTTTACAGAAAAACCTTTTGAGGATTTGTAAATGCTATTGTTTTCAAACAATTTACAATTCATTTCCTTTTCTTTCCGTTTGATGCATATGTTTAGACATGTCTAGTGGTTAATGTAATGAATTGAGGAGACCAAGGGTCTCTGATCCGCAGTACAAAAGAAGATCGTACTCAGCACTTCCAGGCCGTGGGTGCGTTATAAGAGTGACAGTCAAATTCCCGCATTCAAATAGTATTATCCAAGAACTGGCAGTTGGATCTGTTCCAGCGTAGATACCTTTATGTATCTTTTTGCGTACTTCCGGTACTGATAAACCTTTTTATACAGTAAAGAGTCTGCACAATGTAAGATTGGGTGTACTAATGATAGTTTGTATCTAAACAAGGACTTAGCTTTTCCCTTAAAAAAAATAGGATGTTTAGAAATCGTGGGATGAGGGAAGTGGGTGTATTAATTATTTTCTTTCTTTGCTAACTGCAGACAATCCCTACTCTTGAATATTTTGATAATTTGCAAACGTCTGTTGACATATTTCAGTATTCATACAAATTCCCAATATAAATCTATAATAATTCAACCTATTTTAACTGTCCTGTTGTCAACTGTGTTTTTTTTTTTTAATTTGTGACAAGAAAACTAAAAACTGTTTCATTTCTTTTGTTTTATTATTATTTAAGGCAGGTTCGAATCGGACGAACTTGTGAGTATACAACATGACGTGAAATAAAGATCGCGGGATTCGAACCTGTCTATCCACAGACAGTTGTTTTTTCCGCGTATATAGGGGTAGAGATGATGTGTCGCTTCGTATTACATAAGGTTCTGTTCTATTGTTTCACTTACTATTAATGTGTTGTTTCATGTTTTTTGTTAAGAAGGTTCTTTTGTATTGTGTCATTTCCCATTGATGTGTTGGTTAATGTTATATATTAAGAAGGTTCTGTTGTATTGTTTCATTCCCCATTGATGTGTAGTTTCATGTTATATATTAAGAAGGTTCTGTTGTATTGTTTCACTTCCTACTAATGCGTCGTTTCATGTTATATATTAAGAAAGTTCCGTTGTATTGTTTCACTCACTGTTCGTGTGTAATTTCATGTTATATATTAAGAAGGTTCTGTTGTATTGTTTCACTTCCTACTAATGCGTCGTTTCATGTTATATATTAAGAAAGTTCTGTTGTATTGTTTCACTCACTGTTCGTGTGTAATTTCATGTTATATATTAAGAAGGTTCTGTTGTATTGTTTCACTTGCTATTAAGAAGGTTCTGTTGTATTGTTTTACTTCCTACTGATGTGTTGTTTCATGTTATATATTAAGAAAGTTTTGTTGTATTATTTCACTTGTGCAAATTAATTGAAACAAGACGGAAAATTACTCATTTTTGGATCGCGGTACCACACCTCAATTATGGCCTCAATTATCTTATCTTTCGTAGTACAGTCTTTTCCCCGAAGTCTTTCTTTACAAATCGCCCAAAGATTTTCAATAGGATTTAAGTCCGGAGAGTTTCCAGACCAGTCCAGCACCTTTATTCGCGTTGTAGTCATAAAATTCTTCACAAGTTTCGATGTGTGGCACGGAGCCAGATCTTGCAGAAAAATGCCAGATCCACCTGGAAATCTATTTTTCAATTCTGGAACGACTCTTCTCTGCAAAACTTCGATGTGCTGTGGTCCTCGCATCATACCTTCTACGATATGTAAGCCTCGACGCCATAGTAGCTGAAAAAGCCCCAAAACATCTTCTTCAAGGGATGTTTTATGAACTGATTGATGTGATATTCTCGAAGTTTCTCACCTGGAGATCTGCGAACATGCAGACTTCTTTGACCCTGTACGAAGAAATGAGTCTCATCACTGAATAACACCTTCCTCCATTGTTCTTGCATCCAGTTCTTGTATTTCAGACCCCATTGATACCGTTTTTTCTTCAGTGTGTTGGTAAGAAGTTTTTTTGACTTCTCTCCTTGCTCTTCTAACATAATTTTGAATGATGTCATATTCCTCAAACTTTCGCCATATATCCCAAAAATAGATCGACCGTACTGCAAAACACAGCTAATGATGCTGCCTGTGTGAAAAAATGACTATTAAAGAAAATCAGCGGGTCCAGCCAGTCTACACCGGCCGCCATGCTGAAAATATTGTAATATGACCATTTGTTTCAATTAATTTGCACAAGGGTGTACATTAAGAAGGTTCTGTTGTATTGTTTCATTCGCTATTGATATGTTGTTTCATGTTATACATCAAGAATGTTCTGTTGTATTGCTTCACTCGCTATTGATATGTCGTTTCATGTTATACATCAAGAATGTTCTGTTGTATTGTTTCACTCGCTATTGATGTGTTGTGTTACGTTTTGTTGTATTGTTTCACTCGCTATTGATGTATTGTGTTATGTTTTGTTGTATTGTTTCACTCTATACAAACAGTAATGGTATACAATTTCAGTTGTTTTTTTGTGTTATAATTGTGGTAAATTAAACCTCTTACTTATGTATACATTCTGTTTTCTCAACCCACAAGAACTTGAAGCATTTCAAAATGTATTCATATAGCGATCCAAACTTGTATTAATACCAGCTTAATCTATCTAGTTCGTATCATAAGTGTTGATGTTGGTAAAATTAGGAAGTATTAGTACTCTATCGTTGTCGACACTGGATGTACCAGGTACAGTGTGGTTGACATATGTTATTTAGCTGCACCAGTAATTACTCAGAACTGACATACGTTATTTAGCTGCACCAGTAAGTAAGTACTCAGAACTACTAATATAGTTTGTTTGTTTTTTCCAATGAAGCTGTAGTTGCTTGACCCGTTTCAGAAACAGTCAGTTTAGTTTGCTGGTTCTTCAGTTTTTCTGAACAGATTATTACAGTTACTTAAAGTAGAAATAAATAATAAATAGTTTCTATTAAAATTGATAAATAATATTATTTTCCTAATCCGTACCCTAATTTTGATTTGCAAATTGTTCATATAAAGTTGATCAAAATTACGCTTCACCGAATTAATCTAGTTCACACCATAGCAAGAGTTGTTCATACAGTTTGATAAACTGCTTGTTGCCCATTGAGCTCTGGCAACGGGTGAAGACCTTGTCGCTACTGGTTATGACAGGTATAGTATTCGACATATAATTATATATATTATTCTGTAATTACACTCTTATTAAATATTTGTAAATGGATGGTTTGTTAATATTTATAATTTACTGCTTTATTTTACTGAAACCTAAAATATTTGGTCACTCTTTCTAGGGCCCTAGCACAGTTTGGTGACTAGCGCGCTTGATTCGCAAACTGCGGGTCGCGGTCTTGAATATTTTCACTGAACACGCTCGCCCTTTCAGCTCTAAGAGCGTAATAACGTTATGGTCAATTCCACTATTCGCCGCTCCTCGTTAGTACAGCGGTACGTCTATGGATTTACAACGCTAAAATAAGGGGTTCGATTCCCCTCGGAGGGCTCAGCAGAGAGCCCGATGTGGTTTTGCTAAAACACACGCACACCCACTATTCGTTGGTAAAAAATAGCCGAATACTTGGCGGTCAGTAGTGTTGACTGTCAACCTTCCTGCTAGGCTATCACTTTAAAATCGCCTGGCGCAGATAGCTCTCGAGTAGCATTACACGACATTCAACAAACAAACATTCATCCTAAAGCTTTGAAACCATTTCGTACTTTGACCATTTATCGAGATGTCGAAACACGCTGATCTTATAGATTTCAGTTTTTCACAAAACCGAAACTATTAAGTTAATCTAGAGAACTTTAAGGATTGTACATATGTGTTAAGATTTTTTTCCTTCACAAGTGAAACTGATAGATAGCGATAATTTAGTCTTTTCTTTGTTTAACTAATTTCTTCATTCAAAGGTTTGTTGCATAAAAACCGTTTTATCTTGTATCATCCTATTTAATGATATTGTTTCAATCCAGTCTGTTTTACTTGTTCTGTACGATCTTTGAAAGATGAATCTTATCAGATTTAGAAAATTTAAAAAATTCATCTCTTACGTTTCTGTATCGTTTCCTGTGTTATTGACTTGTTTTCACTCAGCACACGTGGGTTGCTCTCACTAGTAGCGTGATGGAGAACTTGGATATTTGCCTCAGACTGGTTTGGCGGCTTCAGACAATGATAGTAATGCGTTAGAACCTTAAACAGCAGGTTTTACCAAGGTTACTGCAGTCGTGACCTGGAGACCTTCAAAGTAATGCTTCTGTATTCCGCTGCTACTTTATGGTAGATCGAGGCGGGACTGGATTGTTAATGGGTCTCGCGACGAGTTTTCTTGTTTAGTTCACGGTAAAATTGTTCATGGGATGTTCGAAGGTTCGTGCTGCGACTTTAAGCTGTTGAAAAGCGAGCTAGTCACAAGTCCCAATAATCAACAGTTTTTTCATTCGTACATATTACTGAAGTATTATTGTTGTACTCTTTTATATGATATCTTAAGAAGATACTTGTCCGTTATTTCATTTTACTTTTGAGGTATTGATGTATTGCTTGACTTCTGTTAAAAGTTACTGTTCCATTGTTTCATTTTAATTCTGAGGTATTGATGTATTGCTTGACTTCTGTTATATATTACTATTCCATTGTTTCACCTTACTTACCGAGGTATTGATGTATAGCTTGACTTCTGTTTAAAACTTACTATTCCATTGTTTCATTTTATTTCTGAGGTATTGATGTATTGCTTGACTTCTGTTAAAAGTTACTTTTCCAATTTTTCTCCTTACTTACCGAAGTATTGATGTATTGCTTGACTTCTGTTAAAAGTTACTGTTACATTGTTTCACCTTACTTCTGAGTTATTGATGTATTGCATAACTTCTGTTTAAAAGTGTCTGTTCCATTGTTTCACCTTACTTACCGAGGTATTGATGTATAGCGTGACTTCGGTTACAAGTTACTGTTCCCTTGTTTCACCTTTTCTTCTGAGGTATTGATGTATAGCTTGACTTCTGTTTAAAAGTTACTATTCCATTCTTTTACCTTACTTCTGTGGTATTGATGTATTGCTTGACATCTGTTTTAAAGTTAGTGTTCCTTTGTTTCATCTTACTTCTCAGGTATTGATGTATTACTTGACTTCTGTTTAAAAGTTACTGTTCCGTTGTTTCATTTTAATTCTGAGGTATTGATGTATTGCTTGACTTCTGTTAAAAGTTACTGTTCCATTGTTTCACCTTACTTTTCAGGTACTGATGTATAGCTTAACTTCTGTTTAAAAGTTACTATTCCTTTTTTCACTTTACTTCTGAGGTACCGATGTTTTACTTGACTTTTGTTTAAACGTTACTGTTCTTTTGTTTTACCTTACTTCTGAGGTATTGATGAATTGTTTGACTTCTGTTTAAAATTTACTATTCCATTGTTTCACCTTACTTTTGAGGTATTGATGTATAGCTTGACTTCTGTTAAAAGTTACTGATCCATTGTTTTACCTTAGTTCTGAGGTATTCATGCATAACTTGACTTTTGTTTTAAAGTTACTATTCCATTATTTCACTTTACGTATGAGGTACTGATGTATAGCTTGACTTCTGTTAAAAGTTACTGATCCATTGTTTTACCTTACTTCTGAGGTATTCATGCATAGCTTGACTTCTGTTAAAAGGTACTGTTCCATTGTTTCACCTTACTTTTGAGGAACTGATGTATAGCTTAACTTCTGTTTAATATTTACTATTCCATTGTTTCAACTTACTTCTGTGGTATTGATGTATTTCATGACTTCTAATAAAAGTTAGTGTTCCATTGTTTCAACTTACTTCTGAGGTATTGATGTATTGCTTCACTTCTCTCAAAAGTTACTATTTTGTTGTTTCACCTTACCTTTGAGGTATTGATGTATTGCTTGACTTCTGTTAAAAGTTACTGTTCCATTGTTTCAACAAACTTCCAAGGTATTGATGTGTTGCTTGATTTCTGTTTAAAAGTTACTTTTCCATTGTTTCACCTTACTTCTGAGGTATTGATGTACTGCTTGACTTGTGTTATATGTTACTATTCCTTTGTTTCACCTTACTTATCGAGGTATTGATGTATAGCTTGACTTCTGTTAAAAGTTACTGTTCCATTGTTTCACCTTACTTCTGAGGTATTGATGTACTGCTTGACTTCTGTTAAAAGATACTGTTCTATTGTTTCACTTTTTTTCTGAAATATTGATGTGTAGCTTGACTTCTGTTTAAAAGAAACTATTCCATTGTTTCACCTTACTTCTGAGGTATTCATGTATCGCTTTACTTTTGTTACATGTTACTGATCCATTGTTTCACCTTACTTTTGAGTTATTGATGTATTGCATAACTTCTGTTTAAAAGTTTCTGTTCCATTGTTTCACCTTACCTACCGAGGTATTGATGTATTGCTGGACATCTGTTATATGTTACTATTCCATTGTTTCACCTTACTTTTCAGGTATTGATGTATAGCTTGACTTCTGTTTAAAAGTTACTATTCCATTGTTTCATCTTACTTCTGAGGTATGGATGTATAGCTTGACTTCTGTTAAAAGTTACTGTTCCATTGTTTCACCTTACTTCTAATGTATTGTACTTCTTGACTTCTGTTATATGTTACTCTTCTATTGATTCACCTCACTTACCGAGGTATTGATGTATAGCTTGACTTCTGTTAAAAGTTACTGTTTCACTGTTCATTGTTTCTCCTTACTTCTGAGGTATTGATGTACTGCTTGAATTCTGTTATATGTTACTATTCCATTGTTTCACCTTACTTATCGAGGTATTGATGTATAGCTTGACTTCTGTTAAAAGATACTGTTCCAATGTTTCACTTTTCTTTTGAAATATTGATGTATAGCTTGACTTCTGTTTAAAAGTTACTAAGTTTGTTTCACCTTTTTTCTGAGGTATTGATGTATAGCTTGACTTTTGTTAAAAGTTACTTTTCCAATTTTCACCTCACTTACCGAGGTATTGATGTATAGCTTGACTTCTGTTAAAAGTTACTGTTCCATTGTTTCACCTTACTTCTGAGGTATTGATGTATAGCTTGACTACTGTTTAAAAGTTACTGTTCCACTGTTTCACCTTGCTTCTGAATTACTGATGTATCTTGACTTTTGTTTAAAAGTTACTATTCCTTTTTCACCTTACTTCTGCGGTACTGATGTATTGCTTGACTTTTGTTTACACGTTACTGTTCTTTTGTTTTACCTTACTTCTGAGATATTCATGTATCGCTTTACTTCTGTTTAAAAGTTACTGTTACCTTGTTCCACCTTACATCTGAGGTATTGATGTATTGCTTGACTTTTGTTAAAAGTTACTTTTCTAATTTTCACCTCACTTACCGAGGTATTGATGTACAGCTTGACTTCTGTTAAAAATTACTGTTCCATTGTTTCACTTTCCTTCTCAATTATTGATGTATTGCTTGACTTCTGTTAAAAGTTACTGTTCCATTGTTTCACCTTAGTTTTGAGGTACTGATGTATAGCTTGACTTCTGTTTAAAAGATACTATTCCATTGTTTCACCTTATTTCTGAATTATTGATGTATCTTGACTTCTGTTTAAAATTTACTATTCCATTGTTTCAACTTACTTCTGTGGTATTGATGTATTTTTTGACTTCTAATAAAAGTTACTGTTCCATTGTTTCAACTTACTTCTCAGGTATTGATGTATTGCTTGATTTCTCTCACAAGTTACTATTTCGTTGTTTCACCTTACTTTCGAGGTATTGATGTATAGCTTGACTTCTGTTTAAAAGATACTATTCCATTGTTTCACCTTATTTCTGAATTATTGATGTATAGCTTGACTTCTGTCAAAAGTTTCTTTTCGAATATTTCACTTTACTTACCGAGGTATTGATGTATAGCTTGATTTCTGTTGAAAGTTACAGAACCATTGTTTTACCTTACTTCTGAGGTATTGATGCATTGCTTGACTTCTGTTTAAAATTTACTATTCCATTGTTTCACCTTACTTTTGAGGTATCGATGTTTTGTTTGACTTTTGTTAAAAGTTACTGATCCCTTGTTTTACCTTACTTCTGAGGTATTGATGTATAGCTTGACTTCTGTTTGAAATTTAGTGTTTCTTTGTTTCACCTTACTTCTGAGGTGTTGATGTGTTGCTTGGCTTTTGTTTAAAAGTTACTGTTCCATTGTTTCACCTTACTTCTAATGTATTGTACTTCTTGACTTCTGTTTGAAATTTAGTGTTTCTTTGTTTCACCTTACTTCTGAGGTGTTGATGTGTTGCTTGGCTTTTGTTTAAAAGTTACTGTTCCATTGTTTCACCTTACTTCTAATGTATTGTACTTCTTGACTTCTGTTATATGTTACTATTCCATTGATTCACATCACTTACCGTGGTATTGATGTATAGCTTGACTTCTGTTAAAAATTAATGTTCCATTGTTTCACCTTCCTTCTCAATTATTGATGTATTGCTTGAGTTCTGTTAAAAGTTACTGTTCCATTGTTTCACCTTACTTTTGAGGTACTGATGTATAGCTTAACTTCTGTTTAAAATTTATTATTCCATTGTTTCAACTTACTTCTGTGGTATTGATGTATTTCTTGACTTCTAATAAAAGTTACTGTTCCGTTGTTTCACCTTACTTTCGAGGTATTGATGTATTGCTTGAGTTCTGTTAAAAGTTACTGTTCCATTGTTTCACCTTACTTTTGAGGTACTGATGTATAGCTTGACTTCTGTTTAAAAGATACTATTCCATTGTTTCACCTTATTTTTGAATTATTGACGTATCTTGTCTTCTGTGTAAAAGTTACTATTCCTTTTTTCACTTTACTTCTGAGGTACTGATGTATTGCTTGACTTTTGTTTAAACGTTACTGTTCTTCTGTTTCACCTTACTTCTGAGGTATTCATGTATCGCTTTACTTCTGTTTAAAAGTTTCTGTTACATTGTTCCACCTTTCATCTGAGATATTGATGTATAGCTTGACTTCTGTCAAAAGTTTCTTTTCGAATATTTCACTTTTCTTACCGAGGTATTGATGTATAGCTTGATTTCTGTTGAAAGTTACAGAACCATTGTTTTACCTTACTTCTGAGGTATTGATGCATTGCTTGACTTCTGTTTAAAAGATACTATTCCATTGTTTCACCTTATTTCTGAATTATTGACGTATCTTGTCTTCTGTGTAAAAGTTACTATTCCTTTTTTCACTTTACTTCTGAGGTACTGATGTATTGCTTGACTTTTGTTTAAACGTTACTGTTCTTTTGTTTCACCTTACTTCTGAGGTATTCATGTATCGCTTTACTTCTGTTTAAAAGTTTTTCTTACATTGTTCCACCTTTCATCTGAGATATTGATGTATAGCTTGACTTCTGTCAAAAGTTTCTTTTCAAATATTTCACTTTTCTTACCGAGGTATTGATGTATAGCTTGATTTCTGTTGAAAGTTACAGAACCATTGTTTTACCTTACTTCTGAGGTATTGATGCATTGCTTGACTTCTGTTTAAAATTTACTATTCCATTGTTTCACCTTACTTTTGAGGTATCGATGTTTTGCTTGACTTCTAGTTAAAAGTTACTGTTCCATTGTTTCATATTATTTATGAGGTATTGATTTATTGCTTGACTTCTGTTAAAGATGCTGTTTCATTGTCTCACCTTATTTCTGAACAGTTTTATTTTTTCCACTTTATTCAGTTTTTTTTTTGAGTGAACGCTTTTACTCGTTGTCAGATAATTTTTTTTGTTTCTCTTAACGTCTCTGAGCCATCGGATACGGATACGTGTTGTAATGTTGTCATTTAATTATTTCTGCGCTTTTGACTCTGTTAAACATTTCAGTTATAAATTATTATTTATCTTTGTATCTTCGTGAACTTTCGTTGTTTTGCCTCGCGTGATCCATCTTTTCCTCACGATATTTTGTCAAATCCACTTGTACAGCATCATAGTGATAGCCTGTTTATATAACTACATAGGGAAATGTCCGTTTTATGTAAGACTGTTCTAAAGAACTAGATTGAGAATATTAATTTAATTGCAAGAATATGAACATAAAAATAAAATGTATAAATTTTTATTGCAACGTTACCCTCACGTTTGCTGAGATCCTGAATGCAAAAATTAGGAACTGTATTATAACCGAAACGTTCGTTATGTTATTGTTTTAAAATGATAAAGGCAGAAAGATTGGAGAGATAAGCATTAGGATATCATTGTAAATTATACTATATTTTATTATTTTCTTTGTGTTATAAATCTGAGTGTTCGTTATACACATATATATGTTTATTTTTCTCCTGTTTTTTTTCTTTACATTTGTGTGATTAATTTGCGCTGTTGGTGTAGTATACGGATTTAGGGCTAATGGAGTTTTCTAAGCCTAACCGTGTGATATATTACTGGGATTCTATCGAAAATACCGATAACATCCAGGTATCCAAATGATGAATCAGTGCATTCTAATCGTTATATATATATGTATATATTATTTGATGAACTTCTAATTAGACTAGTGTAAACAATTAACCACATTATTTACCTAATTATGTTTTTGGTTCTTTTCTGTGTAATTAACTTGCTTTGATTACAAATTAATAATAACCCCAGTTTTACTGTTGTTTTAATTATTAAGTGATCCACGTAATTATGAAGAATTTTAATTATATTTACATCACCATGACAAAGGGATATCCGATGAATCATTTCGAAATGCAAGAGTTGGCGGTAAGTGATAATGACTCGCTGCCTTCCTTTTTTTAAATTCGAGATATCTCTCGTGTAGTTTTGTGCGAAATTCAAAACAAACCTTACCGTTTCGTAATGAATGAGCTTGAGTACTAGTCAATATTAACTGTCTTGAAATTTATCATAGAAAACGACTTACGTGTGTTTGTTTTGAATTTCGCGCAAAACTACACGAGAGCTATCTGCGCTAGCCGTCCCTAATGTAGTTGTGTAAGATTAGAGGGGAGGCAGCTAGTCATCACCACCCACCGCCAACTCTTGTGTTACCTTTTTACCAACGAATAGTGGGATTGACCTCATATTATAATGCCCCCGTAACTGAAATGGCAAGCGTGATTGGTGTGATTAGGATTCGAACCCCCGACCCTCAGATTACGAGTCAAGCGCCGTAACCACCTGGCCATTGCTGGGGCCTAACATGAGATTAGTTCGTGTGTCTATGTAGAAGAAGTTTGTGTAGCCCTGACTATTCCAGTTACTGTTGTTTCAGCATTATCTATAGAAAATGGTGTATCAAACTCTCTTAAGTTTTTCTTATCTGGTCGAGGACTTCGGTGCAGAGAAGAGGATCGTTATAAAATAAAGTCTCTATACGTGTCATATGTTATATTTTTCATTTCTTTCGAGTGACAGTGTATGAGTTGCATAATATATATTAGAAGTTATATTGGTTATCAGTTTACTTCAAATGCCAGTGACATATAACTACATTCAGTATTGCAAAATATAGTACCAACTTCCATGGCCATAATCGCCTATTTAAGGATCAAAATGGCCTGCACGCTAAATTCGCCTAAAGCCCCAAAACTCTAGATTCGGTCTTGTTGACTAGATAATCGTGGTTAGCTATGTTTAGTACTTTTATTTCTTAAACTGACAAAAGAGGGAGCCAGCAGGAACTTTTCGGAGTATATTAACCGTTCATTTCTTCATTCAGTCTCTCTTAATTTTACAGGATTCTTACTGCAGTCAAACTCCAGTTTGGATTAACGTAACTCCTGTCCAGAAAAAAGCCACCACAATGAGATAGTCATCCTCAGATAATTCTGCAACGTCACACTTTTATTACAGGTACATCTAGCGTCGAGTGTAATATTCGAAAGTGCTTTGTATCTTCCAATGATCTCTGGCTCTACGTGGCCTGGCGGTAGGGTGTTTCTTACCCAATCTGTGGGTTACGGGTTCAAACCCTCATTGTCCAATATGCTTGCCCCTTTAGACATGGGGGATGTTATAATGTGATGATCAATCCCACTATTCGTTGGTGAAAGAGTATCTCAAGAGCTGGCAGTAGATGGTGCCTTCCTCTAATCTGTCATTGCTAAATTGTGGATACCTATCGCATCTCTGAAGTGGCTTTAAACAAACTTCAATTAAAACAAACCAAACCAATTAATTGATTTTTGTATTACTTTGTTCGTTGGACTTCATAATTAAATTTGATTCATTAGGTCCAAGTAATTTTTAATTGAAACACTAATATCCTACATTAGTAGTGAAATGGTATTAAGCAATACTTGTGTATTTCGCATTGCTATTTTAATATTTCTTTTGGGGAACTACATTTATTTTTTATATTTTGAAATTATTGCGTATATAAAAATGAGTAAAATGTAATTGGCTATTACTTGTTTTGTTTTTCTTTCTTTCTTGTTATTACTTATAGCTTATTTGATGTAGATATTATTAAACGTCATGGACTACTATGTTTTGTACTACAATATCAATGAACCTGTTTGGAGGATCTTTATGTTGATTTGTTGTACCTGCCAGTCTGTTTAGATTACTCTAAACGTCATAATTTTCGACTTTCACATTTAATCATTCAACTAAGTTTGATGATCACATGGTTCCATCATCTACTTATCCAACTAAGCCTTAGGACTACCTGATCCCACCATATAGTCATTCAACTACGTCATACAACCAATTAATTCCACAGTCTACACTTTCAAGTTAACATTATTCTATTACCGTTATAACAAGTAACTGTCTACGTACTGTTGTGTCACTAGTGAGTTATCCATGAACACACAGATAACTATTTACCTGGTGTTGTATCATTAGTAAATTATTAATGAATACACATGTAACTAACTATCTACATATTGTTGTATCACTACTACGTTATTCATAAACACACAGCTAACGTAGTGTTGTATCACTTGTAAGTTATTCATAAACACACAGGTAACTATCTTCGTAGTGTTGTATAACTAAATATACAACCAATTCAAGAACACACCGGTAACTGTCTACGTACTGCTGTATCACTAATAAGTTGTTCATGAAGACATTGGTAACATTCTACGTACTGTTGTATCACTAGTAAGCTATTCATGAACACACAGGTAACGCAGAGTTGTATCATTAGTAACTTATTCGTGAACACACAGGTAACGTTCCGTTGTATCACAAGTAAGTTATCCATGAACACACGTAGGTAACTATCAATGTAGTATTCTATGACTAGGAAGTTATTCATGAACACAGATAGGTAAGTATCTACGTAGTGTTGTATCACTAGTAAGTTTTTCATGAACACGTAAGAAACTAAGTACTGTTGTTTTCTTAGTAGGTTTTTTAGGAATATTTTGTACTTGGTTTTGAACAATTATTTAATGTATTCTAGATTTCAAGTACATCTTTCCAGTCAGTACTGAATCCTTAGTTGTCCCCTATGTCGGGGCCTATGTATGAAAACGTCCAGTGTTTATACATAAGTATTTCAAAAAATCCCTCACACGTCGATATCAACCACTGCTCATCCTAATCTGTATTTTCACACCGGAGGTGTTCCAAAATTTCATATTGAAGCTTCTATTAAAATTACTTTAAATCTGAATATAATTTGTCGTTTTGAATGCCTCCTTACATCAAAATTGTTTGAAGAACTTGTAATTCAAATTAACAGAGGGGCATGCACACGAATAAGAATTAGTATATAAAGTGTTAACATTATTTATTATTTCTCATCAGGGTTAAATAAAACATACAGTAATATGTATACCACACGATATTTACCACATCCGCTGTCGATGGAATATTTAACACAATACTGTTGTTTTCAAATCGACTAATTTATTACAGGCGCTATACAAGTGGAAACGCTGTGTATATTAACTAATCCTTTGGCAACGGTTGTTACAGTATGATTAGCATTAAATAGGTTTAATTTAACTCTTTCTTCTTATGTCACGTGAAAATTATGGTAAATATTTTTTTCAATAATAGTATTAACACTACAATATTAATTATTACTTTGTTGAGTTAACTTAATTACTATCATGTTTAATGCTATTACAGAACGTGCATGAATGTTTGTTTGTGGTGTTTGAATGGCTCGCGCCAATTTACACAGCTCAGCTGAGAGTCTGTAGTGTTTATTCCAACAGCTCGGTCGAGTACGTCCTATCAGTTAACGGTTGTGCGACCACTTGAGCGCCGTCGAACAGCACGAGTTTAGCAAGCGAAATTTATCACAAACAGCGTTTCTCAACTGGGCGGGTTTATATAATCGAAAATCAATAGTAAACCTACCATAAGCGTATGTTGATGTCAGTGTCGCTCATTAGATTGTCCGGCATTTCCTTAACGAACGTTCGTGTAGATCTGTTAAAACGTATTGGGCTCTGGAAAAGCAGATAAAAGTGTCACCATTTTCTTCTGGCTACTCTGTTGACTAATCACTTAAAGAACCATAGTTTCCTTCATTTGATATCCTTGTGGCTAAGTAAAGGGGCGAAGACCGCCGGAGAACAAGTTTACTCTGTAAGTTACAAACACTGTGAGATTTTTTTAATAGTATGACCAGATTGGCAATGCTGATTAACACTCCGTGTAACAGCGCCTTTCATAAATAAAGAGCGAGTGGAAACTGACAAGACTGTACTCGTTTAGTTGTAAGTAATTAATTGGTACTAGCACTTTCTGGTAAAAAACCTAGATCCGAATATCATTCTGGTGTTTGTGTTTTGCCAGAAAAAATGTCTGTCAGAGCTCTAAAAATACGCGCTGTGTGATCGTATACGATATATATTTCTATAGTTCATACGAAATGGTATATTTTTGTTTGAATACAAGTTATTTTAGTGAATATCTCTAAAACCTACTGCTCATTCGTATAGTTTGGAAGTATTACGAGTTTGTTAAATTGAAAAAATGCCGTCAAATGAATATATAAATATTTTTATCTGTAAAGATAAGTTCCTATTTATTTTAGCTTTGCGCGAAATTCAAAACAAACCAAACCTAATAAATATCTTCATACATAAATATTTTATATTTAAAAAAACAAACTGTTTCTTTATCGTAAAATCGATTTTATCTGCATAACTGACGTATAACGACTCGTGCTAGTTGTGGGTTGGCTCTGTTGTATCTCGTGCTGACGAGCCGATTTCGTATCCATGCCACATCCCCGCACTTTAAGCTGTGAATGTATTACAAGAGTGACAGTCAGTCAGTTAGCAGAGTCGATGCTGTTGACTGGCTGTCTTTGCTCTAGCATAAGTTCAAAACTGAAGACTGCAGTAGGTGGCATCGGTAACTGTGCCCTAAATACAAAAAATAATTACCAGTCCTGCTTCAGGGGAATAGATATGAAATTATTATTATTGAGTTGTAGAAAGAAGACTGTAAACATTTCTTGGTAGAAACCTTTCACATGTTTCTATCTTATTTCCTAAAGCTCGTCTCCCTGTGATCTAGCAGTAGTGCTAAAATCTGGAGTTACCCCTGGTGGACACAGCGAAGATAGCCCAAGATAGCGAAAATTGTACTAACAAGTAAACAGTAACGCCTGATATAATAAGACTAATAAGAAGAAACACGTGCTTGGTGTCCTAACCTAGTGTTTCAGAGATATTTGTCACTCTGTGTATGTGTTTTTTCTCATAACAAAGCTACATTGGGCTATCTGCTGAGTCCACCGAGAGGAATCGAACCTCTGATTTTAGCGTTGTAAATCCGTAGACTTACTGTTGTACCAGCGGGGGACTATTTGTCAGTAAACCTTAAGAAGTTTCAGTATTAAGGATTAAATTAGTGGCAGTACTTGAAGCCAACAGCTAATGAGCTCCTTTTATAAGGTATGCTCTTACATTATTTTATTATTAATTTTTTTCACTGTATTAGTTAGAATGTTAATAATAGATCTAATTGCATTACTTTTCAATTTTATTTATTATTATTGTGGTTTTATTATAGAGATTGTTTTGCATTGTTAGCTTAATATGTATTGAAGACTAACCTGTATCTCCTAAGCTGGCCGAATGTCTTGGGATATTATTGGGAATGCGGCCGAAAATATTGTTAACAGCGAGGGTAGCCAATTGCATTCTGCTCTTCACAAACAAAAATGTAGGAACAGTATATTTAATTACCTATATTCATTACCTGGTAGATTTTTAGTCTTACTCTAAGTATGTAGCTTTCTTTAGTATTAATTTAGAACCCATGATTAACTCGTTTAAAATCGCTAGTGTGAAATTTCTATTCCGAAGCAATACGTTAATGTAATAAAGGGCAGTATATAAGAGCACTCGACTCTGTATCGTGATAGGTGCTCGATTTGTCACGTTGGGTTTTATTTAAAATCCCTTCAAGATTCGAAAAAAAAAGTTCGTTATTATTTTCGAATATTAAGACCCTTTGAGGTTTCAATTTTCATCGGAAATTATCAGACAGGTCTACAAGCAAATGGATGTCGAGGTTCATCGGCACTGGTCAAGATACGGTAACGTACAGATTAGTTGATATGGTCACGTGATTTTTTTGAAGTTGGATAGAAAGAGAATAGCGCAGTTAGTTATGACTGACGCAGTTGGACAGTGGCGTGTATAGAAAATATAGCTGGGTTACCAGGAAAACATTAACAAAGAGAATTATAGATGATTTGAAATACTGAAACATCAGCCAGTGAAGTGTGAGGATTCTTTACATTAAATTTTATGATAATATTGCGTCAGTCAGAATCATGTGAACACGTCAACCAACCAGCGCGTTACTTTGCCTTTACAGTTGAATGACGAATAACAAGTAAACGGTCCTCTAGGTTTGTCGCCCTAGGTATCGTTTATTTCTTTGTAGGCAAGAGGTTACTTTGAAGTTTCTTCGGCAAATGATCAAACTGTTTTCATCCATAATTAACTGGGAGTTACTCGTAGTTGTCAAGTTTTCAATGTTCCTGTCACTAAACACGTGTGAACATAGTGTTTCAGAGTTTTTATTCCAATACATAATTATTTTCGTATTGACATACTTATCGAAACTCCACGACTTTCTATTTAATTGAAAACTCAGAAATGCTTGTTCTGTATCAACTAAGTAATGAACAAAAACTGAATTACTATTAATCGTTTCCTGATTTCAGTAACGTGCCATTTGTTTTTACTTACTACAGTCTTCATTAATTTATTTCAGATGTGTGGCCTAAAGATGAAAATGGCTGTAAATCTAAGAATCTGATTCGCGTCCTCCTTCCACAAGGACATGCTATCAGTTTGGTGTGCAAAAAGGGTGATGGTGAAATACCACTATTCAGTTAGGCAAAAGTTGGCGGTGGGTACTGTTGACTAGCTGTACTCACTCATTTCTATAGACAATCATGCGCGTATGATCCTCGACGGTAGCTTTAAACGAATATCTCAAACAAAATTCAACACATGAGCTCTGACTATCTTATGTTAGCATATTCAACACCGGTTAAAAACCAGTATGACTAATAACTGTACATGTAATTATTTAGAAAGTATATGCTGTACCATATGTAAATAGATATGTCTATGTGTTATTATTGTTATACTAATCATTAATTGTTTATAAAGTTTGTGCTGTACCATATGTAAATAGATATGTCTATGTGTTATTATTGTTATACTAATCATTAATTGTTTATAAAGTTTGTGCTGTACCATATGTAAATAGATATGTTTATGTGTTATTATTGTTATACTAATCATTAATTGTTTATAAAGTTTGTGCTGCATTGCCTGTAAATAAACTTGTCTATGTGTTATTATTTTTATACAAATCTTTGTTTACAAAGATTGTGCCGTTCTGTTTGTATATATCCAGGTCTATGTGTTATATTATTATACTGATCATTGTTTACAATGTTTATGCTGTAATGTCTGTAAATAGCGTTGTCTATGTGTTATTATTGTTATATTAATCATTAATTGTTTAGTATTATTATAATAGTAATTAATTGTTTACAAAGTTTGCGCTGTACCGTCTGTAAATAGTCTTGTTTATGTGTTATTATTATTGTGCTAATCATTAATTCTTTACAAAGTTTGCGCTGTACCGTCTGTAAATAGTCTTGTTTATGTGTTATTATTATTGTGCTAATCATTAATTCTTTACAAAGTTTGTGCTATACCGTCTGTGAATAGCTTTGTCTATGTGTTATTATTGTTATACTAATCATTGTTTACAAAGTTTATGCTGTACCTTCTGTAAATAGCCGTGTCTAAGTGATATTATTTTTATACCAATCATTGTTGACAAAGATTGTGCTGTTCCGTCAGTATATAGCCTTGTCTAGGTGTTATTATTATTATATTCATCATTGTTTACAAAGTTTATGCTGTACCGTCTGTGAATAGCCTTGTTGATGTGTTATTATTATTGTGCTAATCATTAATTCTTTACAAAGTTTGTGCTATACCGTCTGTGAATAGCTTTGTCTATGTGTTATTATTGTTATACTAATCATTGTTTACAAAGTTTATGCTGTACCTTCTGTAAATAGCCGTGTCTAAGTGATATTATTTTTATACCAATCATTGTTGACAAAGATTGTGCTGTTCCGTCAGTATATAGCCTTGTCTAGGTGTTATTATTATTATATTCATCATTGTTTACAAAGTTTATGCTGTACCGTCTGTGAATAGCCTTGTTGATGTGTTATTATTGTTATACTGATCATTAATTGTTTACAATGTTTGTGCTGTGTTTTCTGTAATTAACCCTGTCTAAGTAGTATTGTTGTCATACTATAAAACGGTTGTTGTCTGTCTGAGGCGAAACCTTTCCAACTTCCGGCCTCTATTCAACAGGCCATTTTCGGTAAGCCCTAGGGGGATAGAACTGGCTGTCAAACTCGTAAAAAATGGGAAGATAAATAATGTCCATGGACTATGGTAACAGGGGCGTTAGGTCCACCAAAAATATTAAAATAATCTTATAGTACTCTCTTTTTACGTGTTAATTGTGTGTGTGCTGTAAAGCTATGTAATATATACATGGTCAGATCTCATATTACTGCATTTTTGTTTTAAAAAAATCCTAAGTGACGTAAGAAAAGTTTCCAAAACTTAATCTCAGTTAGCTTGTACTCTTGAACTCTGGTCGCCACGACATTTTTAGTTTATCACCCAGGTGGAGCTTAAATATTCCTTGCAGTATACATTAAATAATAAGTTTTCAATCGTTACATTGTTTGAAGAAACGTGTCATTAATGGGCCAGTTTGTGGAATATTTTATTATAGTATTCAGTAGACCTGAGTAATGTATAACGTCTCCCCATACCTGCAACGCCAACGGAAGTAAACATCGTGCGTGGCGCGGGTACCTCTGCTAGTACTGTTATCACTAGTTCAGGTAATATGGCGGAGTTTTAGTTATGTGTGATTTTATTTAGTCAGAACTGAATTGGGAAAAAACAACAACAACGAATAGAAAATTTGTTTGGGAAAAGGAAACGAAGTTTTTTTATAATTTGTGGTGGAAAGTTATAGATTAATATAAATTAAATACTACTTAACAAGGACGATGTTTTCTTAAAGAGAAGCTGGGACGTTGCCTAGTGATTGTCGTGCCAAGTTGTTGATTAGAAGATCCATGGTTCGGGCTGACATGTTGCTAAGCGTGCCTCCCAGTTTTAGCTGTAGGCACTTAGCACTATTTGGTTAAGAGAAACCTCGCGGATGGCGTGTACTGCTGGCTGATTTTCTTTCCTCTGAACATCTGAGACAACTGCATGTCTCAAACTCGGATTCTATAGTGTAGATATTCAGGTAGAAATCTAACTTTACAATATGTATAACAACTGTGGATAATAGACGGAACACGGAAGTTCCACATACCAATACAGGAATCGAGTGAACCTACATAATTTTTTGCAAGTTATTATTTATACGAACTGTTCCAAGACGCTCGCTCGTTTGTTGTTCAGCACAAAACTACACAATGTATTATTTGTATTGTGCCCACGACAGGTGTCGAAACCCTGTTTTAATGTTATATTCCCAAAGATTACCGCTGAACCACTGGGGATGGAGTTCGTTACGTTATCTACAGCATCGTATTAATTCTTCAAAATAACAATAAAGACAGCTTAATTCTGTCTTCCTAGTAGACCAAAAGAAAAGGAAAAGTTAAAGACGGGAAGTGGAAATGTATTCTTATAGCAAAGCCACATGGGGCTGTCTGTTGATTCCACAGAGGGGAATCGAACCCCTGATTTTAGCGTTGTAAATCCGTAGACAGGCAGGAAGTGGAAGACATAATCACCTTATCAGACTTATCAACCAGTTATTCCCAAGGATGGGAGACTAGTTGGAACGTGTCTAGGGGACCGATACTCAATAAACACATGTTCTATCAAAATGTTTATTTATAGTTCTGTAAAGTCATTCCATTTCTTCACAGCTAGGTTAAATAAATGTTTCAATGATTCGTAATATTTATTTCATTGAACTATTTGGTGTTTTTAATAATTCTTCGTTGCTACGTTTTATTTATCTACAGTTTATTTAAATTCATTTTTTTAGAAAACTCTTACAACAGATGTTTTAATTAAAACGTCTTTATTTAAGTTTGTTTGTTTTGAATTTCGCGCAAAGCTACACGGGGGCTATCTGTGCTAACCGTCCCTAATTTAGCGGTGTAAGACTAGAGGGAAGGCAACTAGCCATCGCCACCCACCGCCAACTCTTGGGCTACTGTTTTACCAACGAATAGTGGGATTGACTGTCACATTATAATGCTCCCACGGCTGAAAGGGCGAGCATGTTTGGTGACACGGGGATTCGAACCCGGGACCCTCCGATTACTAGCCGAGTGTCTTAACCACCTGGCCATGCTGGGGCGCTTTTAATTTAAAAATATAAACATTTCTAGCGGATTATAGTAGGCGTTTGTTTCTAGGTGACAGTGGTTCTAGTACCCATATCTGGAAGGTTGAAAGTATTTGTGTATTTGAAATAGACGTTTCTATTTACAAATCTGTTTCACTTTAATAACAGTACAACTGACTTAGCAAAAAGTCTGAGGATTTATAATGCAAAACATCGGGTTTCGATACCCATGGTGTACAGAATACAGGCAGCCCGTTGAAGTTGGAAAGGTTTCGCCTCAGACAGACAACAACCGTTTTATAGTATGACAACAATACTACTTAGACAGGGTTAATTACAGAAGACACAGCACAAATATTGTAAACAATTAATGATCAGTGTAATAATATAACACATAGACCTGGATATATACAAACAGAACGGCACAATCTTTGTAAACAAAGATTTGTATAAAAATAATAACACATAGACAAGTTTATTTACAAGTGTTGTTGATTTAACTTGTGAATTTAAACACACCATGCTCAGTTATTAATTTAAACACACCCTGCTCAGTTATTATTTCAAAGGAAATAAACCATATCAAACGTTAAGCTGTCGCCAATACATGTTTCACAACATACAGTAACTACGTCATTGGTAAAGATGGCGGTGATAAGAGCTCCTGTTGATGAATGTGGGATTAAATGTTTTAGATAATAAAATGCTGATATTTTTCGCTTACCTAAAACTTGTTTGTATGAAATGTTTGTCTGACGAGCTCAGTTGTGGGTAAACGTTCTGTAAACCATTTGAATAACATGTTTTATGTTTTAGCTGTTTAGACCTTTACAAAATACATGTTAGTTACTAATATTATCAAACTCTTTAGGTTACGTTATGTATGTTTGCTATCGCCATGTTCAAACCTATTAAGCTGTGTTTTATACCTTAGTTACCTATATGATAAGATTTTTAAGGTATGCTTGACATGTGCTCAAACCTATGCACAATATCTTACACCATAACTACGCCCAAATTTTGTGGATACTGTTTTACACTTCAACTTTCGCTATACGCAAACTATGTGTATAATATAGTTAGCTTATAAATATCACAGTTCCCACACTTTGGGTTTTAGCTACAATGTGATTATGAACAACGATGCGTCAGTGTGAGAAACATTAAGTATTGCATTCACCAAAATAATAATAAAGCAGCATATCGTACCTAGATATTGAAACAAGCATGCAGATTTAATCGATCTAATAATGTTAATTCGTTCTGTTTCTGGTTGCAAAGCTTCTAGTAGAAAAAAGAACGCAAAAACGTATAATTAAACCGAGGGAAACAGGGGGGGGGAGGTTGGACTGATTTTCTAAAGGTCACAATTGAAAACGTTTTTAGTTGTCTGCAGACGGCGTGCTGTTAAAACTTCACAGCTTGAAACGCTGCATAATTGCTCCCGTAGTCTTGGTTGACGGCCCCAGAATTTTCCATTTTTTTTGTAAAGACGGTCGATAAAGCACTTTATTCAACGCTTATTGCTTTTCCCCACTAAAAGAATTCCGTTGGTAGCCGGGATACCTATTGAGCAGAAGAATAATTAGGCCTCGGAACTGTCTAGCAGCGAACAAAGGTTTGCACTCAGTGGTCTGTAACGTCAGCAGGTTTTCCAGCCAAGAACATTAAAGAGTAGCAATAATATGAAGCTATGGAAACATAGGATATGCATACAGACCTTGAATATTGATCTCTCTGTGAAGTAAAACTCCACTGCAGAACAAGAATCAGGTATCGTAAATCGAGCTGGTCAAACTGTGGTGCTTTTAATATAATAATTAAGTTGTAGTGTAGGTGTTATCTCATATTACAGAGTGTAAAGAGAGTAAACAATGTTAATACTTATAAGTGAATCTATGTGGAATCAATACTTGTCTCTTTTCATTTTATATATTTTATCACCTATTGTTTAACGGGTAATCATAAAATGAAATGTGTCTTCTACCTTGAAGGTAATGATTTCTTTTTACTTATCATTATAAGTATGTATGTGGTATCACATTCGTACGATATTATAATATCATTATAAATGCACCCTCTTGAATGGTTATGACATTCAAATCGTTATGTACAGGTTGCGGGATCGAAACCCTACATCGATCAAACTCACTTTTTTTAGCCGTGGCGGCTTTGTAATGTGACGGTTGATGCCACTATTCATTGTTCATTGGTAAAGAGTAGTCCAAGTGTTGACGGTGAGTGGTATTGACTAGTTACCTTTCCCCGCGGCTTTTTGTGTGGTAATTCGATTTCAGAATAAAACAAAATTATATGTTTATCTTATTTTTTTGCTAAACGTAAACTGTGTAATTAGTTACTGATTTTAAAATATGTTTATATTTGTGAGAAACATTACAATAAAAGCTGTAAATTAGTTTCAATTTTTACCGATCCGAGACCGTAATCCAGGTGGTTAGGGCGCTCGACTCCTATATGAGGTTCTAATCCTACCAAAGATACTCGCCATTTCAGCCACGAGAGCGCTGTAATGTGACGTTTAATCCCACTATTAGTTGGTAAAAGAGTAGCCCAAAAATTGGTAGTGGGTGGTGACGGCTAGCATAGATAGGCCTGCTGTAGCTCCGCGCGAAATTCAAAACAAACAAGCAAATAAATAAAGAAACCTTAACTCTTTTATCTTATACTATAAATCGTTTTGTGTGAAACATACTGTGAGTTACATGGGTGTTCTACAAGTAGAATTTGTAAATGTCCGTAAAACAAGCAAAAAACAGTAATAAATTGAAAATAACAGAAATATTAATAATATTATTACCAATGAGTGATTCGAATGATGAAAATGTATCAGCAGAGCTTTACAAGAAAAAGTCTAAGATTAAATTAGTACTTTTATTGTAACAATACTTATTTAAATACAGGGTTTATAGAATAATGCAAAAAATTCTAATCGCAAATGCCGAAATCTATAAGTCCATTTGTTTTAAGCCTAACATTAGTAAAGTCTTTCATTAAGTACGGCCTGTATTTTATGAACTCTTGTGTTCGTTTTTTGCTTTAGTGTGTTTAAGGTTAAACCCTATATGTATTTAATGACATCAGTAAATAAATTTATAACGCTATTATCAAAACCTGATTCTTTACGTTATAATTTCTCAGACTTAACACTGAGTTATCTAGAGTCAAGCGTTTTGTGAATATAATTTTCAAACAGTTTCAGAATTTTTCCCTCTGGCTTGTTAATAGTCATGTCGTAAAAGGTTTGATTTAGCTTAAGTTTGATAACAGATAAGTTTGACTTATCTGCGTTGTATTCAACGTGTGCATCTAACCCCAAGTCCCAGCATTATAAAATCTAATTTCCCCGAAAAGGAACCAAATGCCACCTACGTTACTCTTTGACCATTTCAAAGCTATGAGATAAATAATGAGTTTGTCGGTCGTGAGAATGTACGTGTCAAACCCATACGTTTCAAGACGACACACATTACTTACCCCGTATTATAAATACTTCTTGGGTTAGAACTGCAAACACCAAACCTATCAACTTACATTCGGCACAAACTTCATTTATCACTTTCACAAAAAAAGTACACAATTAATAATTTCAATTCGTGGGTCAAAACACAAGATGACGTAACCAACTAGTTTTATCATTGACGACGCACGTGTTATTAACACATTATGATTTCAATCTTTGGTCAGTTTTCCTGCCGAACGAAAAAAATATATATATATTTCTCGGGTGAACGGAGCTTTCATTGATTTAGACGCGTGTTAAGTTGTATACTTCTTCACACGACTAGAGTTTTGATGATTTTATCTCGTTTTAGGCTAGAAATTACTGCAGACAAGACCAAGTTTCTGGTGATTTGGAAACGTGCTTAACAGTACATACTGAAAGTTGCAAAAATTGGTGCTATATGCTAACTTATTTCGTCGAACTAGCGTAGGTGAGGATATTGTTCCCTTCTGATCATTACGTATCATTCTGTATTTATAGAAAAAGACAACGGAAATCGTAAGCTCTGTTCTTAAGATAAGAAACACTACATGACATTACTTACTTGACGTCTTAATCAAGGGAGCATTGACTCTGTAGTTCCGGAAAGCCAAGAGACCAGAACAGTAGTCAGAATAGGTTTACTTATCAGGCTGTTAGTTTGAAAGCTACACAAAGACTCTCTTGAAAAGCCGTCCATAATTTTGAACTAATATACTAAAACGAGAACAACTGATCAACAGCACCCACCGTCATGCCTTGGGGCACTCTAATTAAATAGTGGGATATGACTATCATTCTTATTTCGCACCCATGGCCTGAAATTGCGGAAAATGATTTTACGCCAATGAGACATTAACCATGGGCCTTAAGATTCATTGCATGGCACTCTATCCCCAGTTATAGCCTATCTCAGGTTGTAACCGAACGAAACAATCCAAAGATCGCACTGGACAAGATTCTTTATTGAAATTTAGTGAAAAGTGGGGTGGGGATAAAAACAAGTGCTACAGGATACTTAAAGAAAGTTTTCTTGGGGTCTTATACAAGGTAAGCAGTAACGGATGACACCCACGATAAGGAAAGTGTTTGGTTTGAATTTCGCGCAAAACTACACGAGGGCTATCTGCGCTCGCCGTCCTTAATTTAGTAGCGTAAGAATAAAGGGAAGGCAACTAGTCATCACCACCCATCCACCGACAACTCTTGGGTTAATTTTTTTACCAACAATTAGTTGGAATGACTGTCATATTATAACGCTCCCCGACTGAAATGGTGAATATGAGTAGTGTGATTGGGATTTGAAGGAGGGGCTTCACTTTTACGTCCTCTCAAAAGTGAAACTGAATAGTGTATGTTTTCTGTAAGTTTTCTTTAGGGCTATTTCAGTAATGCTTTATTAACAGAACTACTTGTTGAGATGTCGCACACTTAATCGGTATACTTATAATAAGAAATGCTTACTAGATAATTATAAGAAATTATTTTTCTATCTATCCAGTGCTTACGAGATCACTCGCCTAATACCAAGGTTCATAAGGCCGGGTGGGATACTACCAAACTCCTTGTACAGCTGTTTATTAAGTTAATTAACTTCGAAGTGTCGAAGGGTTGTTGACTTGCATGTTTTTTTATATATATTAATCACCTTGCACGACTCTTCTCTAAAAGTTGTCACCCATTTTATACAAACGTTCAAGTTAAAAACTGAGACGAAGTATTGTATTATAATATCCACTATTTTCTAGGGCCTAATAACATTTGGTAATAACAGGGCAAGGGTCGAAGCCCGTAAGTCTTAACCTTATGAATCGTCCGAAACGCGTACCGTTCATACAGACACGCAAGTGGCACGACTTGTTCATTTCCAGACGTTCTTGTCACTCTAATAAATTAATACGAGATAAATAAAAAACTGAGAATTTGAAAACCTGTAAGTAGGAGTCGTAAAAAATAAGGAAACAAAGCTGGAGACTCTAGAGATAGTAGTTACTCAAACTACAAACCCTATTTTGGCTACTTGCTTTACCTATAATTTCTTTTGGTGGAATGAAAATAGGAACTTGTAGTTTGAGTAAATAATGCCCACAATATCTCCAACCTATTTTCCTTACTTTTTAACTATACCTGTTTACAGGTTTTTAAATGCTTAGGTTTATTGTTTGCTGGCTTTTTATGCTCAACTATGGGTAAAGAATTACTTGACATAGTAGCTAAATTTTACTCTGTAATGGTATTAAACATAGGTAGTAATTAGCTGATACTGTCCATGAATGTTTACTGTAGCTAATGACTACTTGATCACATTAGTTCAAGATGTAGAATGTTAAACTGCAACTGGAGACTGTTGTGGGGGTTTGTTTAAGATTATAGTGAAAATCCACATTTTCTATATATAATGTATAGCACAACATGCAACCCGAACTAAGTGCATATAAATTTTTACCAATATAAAAGTAGCCCTTTCAAATAAAACATATAATCTAAAACATCGCTTCAAATAAATCTTCTTGTCTTTTAAAGTAATTTTCTACGAATGTGTGTAAACAATTTAATTTTATGTGCACTGATTTTTTGTACTGTTTCATAGATAATATAAGGGTTGGCTTCTTAAAGACATTGATTGTGTAGTGTACAAAGCATTGAGTCTATACATGTTACGTTCATCTAACATTAATTTATTATTGGCTGGTAATTCCTGTTGTACTCTGTACTTAAGTTTCTTAAAGGAACACCCAAGTTTGTAAGAAAGCTAACTTTCAGAGACAGTGATAACTTCGTTTATACTATAATTATGAGTTTTAAAAGCTACTTAAACCAAAAAGGAAACAAAACTATTTTTATACCTCTACGACCTTTGCAATACCTTATTTAGTATTTAACAAAACGTTTGGATGAAATGTACCAAGTTGTTTTTGTTGTAGGTTAGTAGAAGAATAATAATAATTATTACAAATAGGCCATTTTGGGCGGATTTTCTTTTCCTTGTAAGTCAAACATGCTTGTTTTTTGTGTGTGTGTGCATTTTTGTATATGTACAGTCTTAGCAGTTAATGGTAAATATTTTAAAATGTTGTTTGAACTGAATCTTTACTGTTAAGTTGTTTCTCGCCCGAAAGTAGAGTTTTGTGGATTTTTTTTCCGATCCTTATTATGAATCACTATCGTGTTTCATGATAAGAAAAAAAAAACAGATAGCCTTAGTGGCTTTGCAATAAATGTAACATACAGAGATACAGTTACTATGTGCGAACCTACACTGTAATTACAATAGATTAAGCACCAGATGTTAAGTACTGTTTTGATCATCTTTTTGTTTGGTTGTTTTTTAACTTCGCGCAAAACTACACGAGGGCTAATACAGCAGTGTAAGACTAGAGGGATGGTAGTTACTCATCACCACCCACCGCCAACTCTTGGGCTACTCTTTATTATCGAATAGTGGGCTTGACCGTCTCTTATAACGTTCCTACAGCTGAAAGGACGAGCGTGTTCGTTGAGACGGGGATTCAAACGCGCGACCATAAGATTACGAGTCGAACGCCTTAACCCACCTGGCCATGCCGGCCCCCTATTTTACAATATAATAACGTTTTACAATTGAAAATTCTAAGCCCATTTGTTTTGCCAGTAAGGAATCCAACAACGTAGGAATTTCATTCTCCATGTAAAGTCGAGACGGTTTGTTCTGTTATGTGATCATTAGCCAATTGAGTGATATGTCTACTTCCATCTATATTTTGTTTATTTCATTTTCTTTTAGTCTTCTAGTGGCACAGCCGTATGTCTGCAGGCTTACACACTAAAAACCAGGTCTCGATACCTGATGGGCAAAGCATAGATGACCCATTGTGTAGCTTTATGTTGAACTTCAAATAATTTTTTTTTCAACTTCAGTAGTCAGCCCTACATAGTTTTTTTTATTATTTAGTGATATTTTATTTGTTTAAATGTCTTTTAAACGACGGCGTACGTAAGTTACTAAGTTGTAGATCGTATTCTAAAGTTTTATAAATTTTACATGGGATAATAATAAAATAGGTAGTCAAGTATCGTGAAGACTGTTTTTTCTATATCCAATGATAAAATTATAGATACTGATAGGACTGAGTAGGCTTAGTAAAGAGAGATGATGATGGAGAAAAATAAGAAATCTTGGTTTTGACTGTTTTCAACTTTTGGACGCTCTGGATGGCTGAAAAGCGGTATACACACCGGAGATTGAATTACTGTGCCAAGTAGCTTTTCTTATCTAGCTTCTGATGACCTGTAGAGAAAAAAAAATTCAAATGTCTTTTTTGTTGCTTTAATACGGACATCCGTGCCATCCCTATAATTTGTAGCATCAGTGTCATTTGTATATAAATACTCTATTCTATTTTCTAAGTAATTTCTAAACTACTGCGTGGAATCGAACCCCGGATTTTAACGTTGTAAGTCATTAAACTTACTGTTGCCCCACCTGCGTGGGGACTATAATGGATGCAAACTGAACATTACGTTTTTCTTTTATGTAATTTCTTGAGTTTTCAGTTTATGTTCCTTTCTCAATTATTTTTTCGGAATAATATTAATTTCAAAGATTACCACTTTTTGAAATCATTTTAAGTAAATGTAACACATTTTATACAGTTAGTTGTTTTTTATTTAACCACAGGTTTTCGCCACTTCCTTGGTAGCAGTGTTCATGACTTGGGCGCGGCCTTAGACCTGCCATCAGCGCCACACTGCGGACTGACTAGTGTGACGGCCACCATAACGCTGGACGAGGGAGGTTGGAAAGGCCCCCTCACCCCCCATCCACATCAACACACATCCGGGGGGCCAGCGGTACCGTCGGGGTTCCAGGACCCCACATAGCGTTCCAGCTCATTCTGTACATCCAGGTGGTCCAGTATATGGACACATACCCTATCAAACAACTGTAACTGGACCAAATAATCCAGTTCCACATCCTGGCTCTCTGTGCCCCACGGTATCCATGCCCGGACCAATGCCTCCACATCATCCTGGATCTGGGTTGTTCCTCACCCCCCATGCCTACTCACAACATTCCTCATCCTATGCCCGATGGACGACCTATAGATCATGGGTAAGTAAATCATAAATTCTTATTTATCTGTTAACAAATCATAAGTAGGCCTCCGAAACACGTGTATATATATATATACATAAGGCTTAGGAATTAACAATAAATATTACATTAAGTATTTGTTTGTTTTGAATTTTGCGCAAAGCTACACGAGGGCTATCTGCGCTAGCCGACCCTAATTTAGGAAAGACTAGAAGGAAAGCAGCTAGTCATCACCACCCATCGCCAATTCTTGGGCTATTCTTTTACCAACAAATAATGGGATTGACTATTGCATTATAACATCCCCACGGATGAAAGGGCGAGCATGTTTGGTGTGACGGGGATTCGAACCTTCGACCTTCACATTACGAGCCGTGTGCCTTAACTACCTGGCCATGCCGGACCTACATTAAGTAACTATACACTTTACACGGATTATTTATTTATGTTCTGTTTCTTCATTTTACTTTCGTTCATTCAGAACGAAAAAACGTAAATTTCTGCAAGACTGTTTTACGTAGACGAGAAGAAAGAAATTATAAATAATTCATGAACAATAACAAGTTATTTTTTTATTTTTCTATTGGCTGCATGCTCGTGCAAGAGTTGGCCGTGGGTGGTTTTAAACTTTTAGTTTAATTACGTATTAATTTGTAAGTAATCAAAGATGTTCGATTCAGGAATGGTGCGCGATTTTGACACAACCATCCACACGTGATTTTATAGGAACGTGACATTACGTTTCACACACTGTATTAAATTACTGAGATCTGCTTGATTATTGGAAACCTTATTCGGATGTGTAACTTCTTTAAAACAGAAAATAGAAATATCCATAAATTTCCTATTTATTTGTGCATTTAATATCAGATTCGAAGCTTGCTTTCTTCTAGCACGTGTTAGTGGGCAACAAATATCTTTTGAATTCCATGGGTTAACAACATTGTAAAGTACAGGGCAGGCAGCAGCTTAACTGGCAGCGCCTTCTATTTGCAATGTATCCTCCAAATATTTGGGTCTTAGGCAGCCACCAATGACGCCTATCCTTAACGCTAGGCATAGTAAAAATACTTTTAAATTAACAGGATACATCCCAATGAATAGAGGTAGAAGATCGTCACACACGAGGGATTTTAAACGGACGTGACTCCCTAGAAAATTGAAAATGACTGAGAAAACAAATAAAATAAAAAATACAAAGAAACCAAGTTGCGACGTAGTTACATGGTTCAACGAACTCCGGTCCAATTAAATTTCACCTAAAGAGGTAGATGCTAGAAATATCATGCTTTTACTGTTACAATCACACAGACGCTGAATAGTTTGTAACTTAGGAAAGTTTAGTTTCATGGGTGGTTTCCATAGTAACCACACACCACCAGGAGCTAAGAAAAATAATTCACAATTAAAAAACGCTTTAGTGAGGTGCTTCAATGAAAAAAAAGAAAGAAACATAAACGTTAAATTTGAGGAACCACGTCTTAAAAATAGTCTTCCTTTAGGAGGATAGCGGTCAAACAATAAATATATTTTTTCATTGATTCAGTGGAAGAAGCAGTCGATACAGAGTGATCGTTACAGATGCGTTTTCAGGTGCATACACCTCCTGTAGCGTCGTTTTTCTTTCTTTTGTTTTTATTTTTATTTTAGTTTTCTAAGTCATATTCAATAGACAACATTAAAGTTCGTATCAAATAGTGAAGTGTTAAAAATAATTCTTGCGTAGTTTCTATTGTTAGAGCCTTTTTCACTCATTACGAAGGCTTAAATTATTTCGTTATTTTTATCTAATCGCAAACATGCATAATGGGCTAACTTCATTGTGCCCACAGGAGAGATTGAACCCCAGATGTTAGGTATTGTAAGCCCTTAATATTTGCATTGAGTCACCTTGGCGGGGAGGAACCGCAAAAGCTTAACTTTAATACACTACTTTGGTTCATTAAATTTGTCTTAACAACGATGAAAGTTGTTGCATCTTCTGTTATAGGCTCCCCTAGCAAATATATAGTGAAACTATTACAAACTGTAGCTTAGGGACGAGGATAAAACAACAGAAATTTATTGGGCAGGTTAAAGTTTTATAACACCCTAAATTTGATAATATGTAATCTTTATTTTATAGTGACACAAATGTGTGTAACCGATTCATATTGAAATATGAAGTCACTTCGTTCCGTACATCTCAACTTTACAATAAATTTGGTAAAATTAATTATTTTTTTCTGTTTTTTTACGTGTATAAAATAGTAAAATTTGTAAATTTTCCATATGTGTAGCCTTTGGTATCAAAACGATAAAAACATACACCTAAATCTTTCTTTACCTAAATTTGTAAGGCTCAATAGAACGCTGTCACATACGATACCGTTTCTGTCTGATAGCTGCAACGTTTAGTTTAACGCGAAGAATATGTATCAGTATTAGTGTATGCAAATTTTTAAAATTGTACTTGCTCATCCTACCTGTACCAATCGATCGTGTCGTATATATCATACAAGTTTCACTTAAATTGTTGTTAATTAAATAACTTTTAACGATAGAGGAAAGTAGGTCAATCGACCATTCTATGATAAATTTGTGTTATTCTAAGTTAGAACTGTAAATCATTTTACTGAAAATTATGACGATAATTTATTTACTCAAATACACACCATAAAATTTCACTTTTTTATACGAAATGCTAATAGGTAAATGTAAACGTGGCTCCATCTATAACATAGTAGGGAAATTATTCATCATGTATGGCTTTAAAATCGAAAACAGTTTCAAATTCATCCAGCTTCATAATTTGTATGTAAAACGTTTTAAAGGCAAATCAGATACATCAATCCAATTGACACTGTCGGAGTTCGCATTTCAGTTAAATTATCATTTGCAACAGACAGACTATGTTGCTGATTCTCCACTTCTTGTGCATAAAAATAAATTCAAATAAAATAATGGTAAATAAATAATCGGTGTCATCTGACCTGAAGATATGTGAACACCGTAAATAATTGTTCATGTTCACTTAATACGATTCGAACCATAACAGTAACTTTGCCTTTTCTATATTTATCGTATCCCAGCCAGCCTGTGAGTCCTAGCATTGACGATACACTTATTCGGCGATGGATGATATTACCTGTGTGTAGCTGATATATTTCAACCTATCATTCTTTACGTTCATTAATAATTACTTATAGCAGCTATTAAAACATATAGTATGAGTAATGTGTATTTTGCGAAAATAAACAAATCAGTTGGTATCACGTTGTTAAAAAGGGTAGCCATAATTAAAACATGAAATATAATGTTATAAGGTTTGCTACTTTCAAGTATTGTGTTCAAGCTTCACGGAAAGTACGACATAATATGCTTTAAAAAAACACCAGACAACCTTTTCTTCTTTTTATTTTTTGGCGTCCATATTGAGCATTTCTGATTATACGTAGGAAATACTTATGTAAAACAGTGAAACTAGATGGCAGCACAAACAAAATTCTACGTGTATTCCTCACTTCATTTCAAATCACTTATTTCCTTTGATGTATTTATTAAGTATTAAGGACTTTGAGGAGATCCATTCTGGTGGCTTAGCATTATGTCTCGAGACGTATACGCACTAAAAAATCTGGTTTCAATACTCATGGTGAGCCCAGTACAAATCGCCGATTGTGTAGATTCGTGCTTAATAACAAACAAATACGATTTCCGATTAACCAGTACACACACAAACATCATATGAAGGGAAGTTATAAACAAAATGATTATTCCATTACGTTATTACCAGGAGAGTAAATGTTAATTTGTAACGTAAATATTTATTTATTTAATGTACAAAGAGATGGATATATATAGTTTTGGAGCAACAACCTTTAGGCGCGGCAAAGCCAGGTGATGAGAGACGTTACAATGTGATAGTTATTAATTCCCTATTACGGCAGTGTTGATGAATAGTTTTCACCTGAAAAAATTAGGTACGACTATCTACGGCTCTCGTGTAGCTTGCGCGATATTCAAACCAAAGTTTTAACTCTCGATTTTGAAGGGTTATGTGGTTAAGTATAACTTAGTATATAAAGTTTTAATTCTCGATTTTAAAGGTTATGTGGTAAAAGTATTTAGGTATATAAAGTTTTTAACTGTCGATTTTAAAGGTTATGTGGTAAAGCATTCCTTGGTATATAAAGTATTTAACTGTCGATTTTAAAGGTTATGTGGAAAAGGATTTCTTGGTATATAAAGTTTTAGCTGTTGATTTTAAAGGTTATGTGGTAAAGTATTCCTTGGTATATAAAGATTTTAGCTATCGCTTTTAAAGGTTATGTGGAAAAGTATTCCTTCGTATATAAAGTGTTTAACTGTCGATTTTAAAAGTTATGTGTCAAAGTATTCCTTGGTATATAAAGCGTTTAACTGTCGATTTTAAAAGTTATGTGTCAAAGTATTCCTTGGTATATAAAGCGTTTAACTGTCGATTTTAAAGGTTATGTGTCAAAGTATTCCTTGGTATACAGAGCTTTTAGCTATCGATTTTAAAGGTTATGTAGTAAAGTATTCCTTGGTATATAAAATTTTTAATTCTCGATTTTAAAGGTTATGTGGCAAAGCATTCCTTAGTATATAAAGTTTTTAACTGTCGATTATAAAGGTTATGCGGAAAAGTATTCCTTGGTATATAAAGCTTTAACTCTCGATTTTAAAGATTAGGTAGTAAAGTATTCCTTGGTATATAAAGTGTTCAACTGTCGATTTTAAAGGTTATGTGGTAAAGTATTACTTGGTATAAAGCGTTTAACTGTCGATTTTAAAGATTAAGTGGTGAAGTATTCATTGGTATATTACGTTTTAGCTGTTGATTTTAAGGGTTATGTGGTAATTATTCCCTTGATATATAAAGTATTTTTTTAATGATTTTAAAGGTTATGTGGATAAGTATTCCTTGGTATATAAAGTTTTAATTCTCGATTTAAGGTTCTGATGATTAGTATTGCTCGGTATATTTTTTAATTTTCGATTTAAAGGTTATGAGGTAGTACTCGGTATAGTAATATGTTTAGGTGTCGATATTACAGTTTATGTAGTAAAGTATTTCTCGGTATAAATCCCGCTGACTAAATAACACAAGTTGTAGATTTTGGGTTGGGAGGGGGGTAACCTGTCGCTCGATACAATTTGCCCAGCATGGCCAGGTGGTTAGGGCACTCGACTCGTAATTTGAAGGTCGCAGGTTCGAATCCCAATCACACTGCTCTCGCTCACCTTTTCAGTCCGGGGGAGGCGTTATAATAATACAGCCTATCCCACCATTTTGTTGGTAAAAAAATAACCCAAGAGTTGGCGGTGGATGGGTGGTGATGACTAGCTGCCTTCCTTCTAGTCTTATACTGCTAAATTAGGGACGGCTAGCACAGATTGCCCCTCGAGTAGCTAGCATGGCTGTCAAAAACAAAAAACAAACAATTAAATACTAAGAGAATTATTTTTTTTAAATTTTTATGTTCCCTTTTCTTATTTTCATCTTTCGAAGCCTCTCAAATAAGAGGTTTGAGTCTAACAACGCAAAATGCATATTTTTTCTTTATGTTCATTGGCCTTAAGATTTTTGGCCAGCAGTGTATTCACAAGGAAGGAAAAAATATTCTAGTATACCTTTACAATTTCTCAGAATTAAACAATAAGACAATTGTTTTGTCAGCTACACAATGGTTCATCTTCGCCACAAACCGCGGATCATAGCGTTGTGAACTTACCACCGACCCATAAAGAATACCAAGACAAAACAAAATATGTACTACACGCTTTTGCTGAACGGTTTTACACAAATATTTGATAAGGGCAGCGTGCGTGAGTTTTGAACCTTTAAAATCGACATTTAAACACTTATATAGTAAGGAAGGCTTACCACATCACCTTTAAAATCGATAGTTAAACACTTTATATACCAAGGAATACTTTACCACATAACCTTTGAAATCCACAGTTGAAAACTTATATACCAAGGAATACTTTACTACCTAACCTTTAAAATCAACAGCTAAACTTTATATACCAAGGAATACTTTACCACATAACTTTAAAATCGACAGTTAAAACTTTGTATACCAAGGAATACTTGCTACATAACCTTTAAAATCGAGAATTAAAAACTTTGAACCATTGTGTAGCTGATAGAAACAATTGTCTTATTGTTTAATTCGAGAAATTGTAAAGGTATACTAGAATATTTTTTCCTTTCTTGTAAATACACTGCTGGTCAAAATCTTAAGGCCAATGAACACAAAGAAAAATATGCATTTTGAGTTGTTAGACTCTCAGACCCTCAGATGACGAGTCGCACGCCTTAACAGGCTTGGCCATGCTGGACCTTAGCATTTAATAGGAAAATGTGAACACTATGAAATTACCCTAAATACTAGCTGGTCAAAAGTTTAAGACCGTACTGAAACAAAGCATTAATCGGTAAACACGTAACGAAATTTATTCATTTGTGTTCAAGACATCAGCGTTGTCAGTGTCTCCCACTGACATCTCCTGTGTTGCAATGGGTAAATATGCAATGGGCAAAGGCTAAAAAGTTGACAGAGTTTGAACGTGGCAGAATTGTCGAGCTGCAAAAGCAAGGTCTCACTCAATGTGCCATCGCTGATGAGATTGGGCGTAGTAAAATTGCTGTTGCAAATTTCTTAAAACACCGTGAGGGATACGAAATGAGAATTTCAAGTGATCGTTCCAAGAAAATGTCGCCGGCGTTGAGCAGGAGGATTTGACTGGTTGTCCGGCAAGACACCAGCCGATCGTCGAACCAGATTAAGGCCCTTACGGGCACAGAATGGAGCTCAAGAACAATAAGACGACATCTACGAGAGAAAGGCTTTAAAAACCGTAAACGTCTTCAAAGGCCACGCCTCCTTCCACACCACGAAACAGCTCGGTTAAACTTTGCTGAAAAGCACCAAATATGAGACGGTAAAGAGAGGACGAAGGTTTTACTCTCTGATGATAAAAAAAATTAACCTGGATGGTCCAGGTGGCTTCCAACTTATTGGTACGATAAGGATATCCCATCGGAGACATTTTCTGCACGACACAGTGGAGGTGGTTCCATCGTGATCTGGGTTGCTTTCTCCTTCCATGGAACAATGGAGCTTCAGGTTATACAGGGGCGTCAAACAGCAGCTGGCTACATTGGCATGTTGGAGAGCATCCTTATTGACTGAAGGCCCTCGCTTGTGTGGAAATGACTGGATCTTTCAGCAGGACAACGCTGCAATTCACAATGCTCACAGGAGCAAAGGCCTTTTCATGGCGAATAACGTGATTATTTTGGACCATCCAGCGTGTTCGCCTGAACTGAACCACATTGAATATGTTTGGGGTGGATGGCAAGAGTCTATAGAAATGGACGTCAATTCCAAACAGTGCACGATCTTCGTGAAGCCATCTTCACCGCTTGGAATAACATTCCAGCCAGCCTTCTGCAAACGTTTATATGGACCATGCCAAAGCGAATGTTTGAAGTTATTCGCAATGACGGACCGTGCATCTCAATACTGAAAACCTCTTGTTGGACATTTCCTACCCTGTTTAGGACTTTTTTTTTTTGGTATGGTCTTAAACTTTTGGCCATCTAGTATTTAGGCTAATTTTGTAGTGTTCACATTTCCCTATTAAATGCCAAAAAAAGTTTTATTTTATTTTCTTATTTTCATCTTTCGAAGTCTACTCAAATAAGTGGTTGAGTTCTAACAACGCAAACTGCATATTTTATTCATTATGTTCATTAGCCTTAAGATTTTGGTCAGCAGTGTATGTCATGGCTAATATATGTATACTGTTAATAGCATCTACGTGTT